>NC_045430.1:23271125-23573313 GCF_902635505.1 Sarcophilus harrisii
TGGGAGATGACTAAAAACCATTACATTGAATTCCCAATCCCTATATTTATGCACACCTGCATTTTTGATTTCCTTCACAAGCTAATTGTACAATATTTCAGAGTCTGATTCTTTTTGTACAGCAAAATAACGTTTTGGTCATGTATACTTATTGTGTATCTAATTTATATTTTAATGTATTTAACATCTACTGGTCATCCTGCCATCTAGGGGAGGGGTGGGGGGATAAGAGGTGAAAAATTGGAACAAGAGCTTTGGCAATTGTTAATGCTGTAAAGTTACCCATCCATATATCCTGTAAATAAAAGCCTATTAAATAAAAAAATAAAATAAAAAAAGAATATTATATTCCATATCCTTCAGTATTTTATTGTAGAAGCTGCTAAATCTTGTGTTATCCTGAGTATAGCTCCACAATATTTAAACTGTTTCTTTCAAGTTGGTGGTAATATTTTCTCCTTGACCTGAGAACTTTGAAACTTAACCATAATGTTCTCATAAGTTTTCATTTTAGGATCTCTTTCAGGTAATACTTGGTAGATTTTTTCCATTTCTATTTTACCCTCCACTTCTAGAACTTCAAGATGATTTTCCTTAATTTCTTAAAGTCGAGGCTCTTTTAGAAAAAAAAAAAAACTCATATTTTGCAGATGGCACAATTAATCTTATGTTATTCTCCCAAACCTGCTTTCCAGTTCAGTCATTTTTCCAATGAGATGGTTTCACATTTTCTTCTACTTTTTCATTCTTTTGATTTTTATTATTTCTTGATGTTTTTTGAAGTCATTAGCTTCCCCCCTTGTCCAATTCTAATTTTTAAGGAATTATTTTCTTCTATGAGTTTCTGGGTCTCTTTTTCCAATTGATTGACTTTCTTTTCACAATTTTCTTGCTTTTCTTGCATTACTTTTATTATCTCTTTTCCTAATTTTTTTTTCAACCACTCTTATTTGATTTTTAAAGTCCTTATTAAGCTCTTCCAAAAATCTCCATTTTTTTCTTTGGGCTTGTGATCATTTTACATTTTTTGGAAGCTTTATAAGTAATTGTTTTGATCTCATTGTCTTCTGAATTTGAAACCTAATCTTCTCTATCACTCTAGTAGCTATCTATGGATGGACTTTTTCTATGTTGTTTACTCATACTTTTTTAACAGGACATTTCTTAGCTGCTATGTTATGTTTATTTCACACTTTTTTGGAGGGGTATAATGTCTCAGGTTTTAGGTTTTTTGAGTTGTTGTTTTCTGAGCTCTACCTGGGGGCTTTTGACCCTTCACTTCTTTTGTTCTATGATCCAACGCCCAGATGTGATCACTGTTTCTGGGGTTCGCAACTTGAGACATGGGTGCCCTCAATCATTTCTCTTCTCTCTGAATCAGGTTCTGGGAGAACCTCTGCCACAGCAAATACTCATTGCAACTGCAAGTGTTGAAGTGAGTAACCCTAACCAGCAGCTCCACTGACCTCATTCACCAAGGGTCCTCCCTCCTTTTCCTGGCAGCCACTACCTGGAGGACCCAAGTTAGTCAGCACCCTGACTTCCCCTAATTATCCACGCAACCCCCAAACTATATGTGGAATAAATATAAAAACTAAGCTGTTCCCAGTAGCTTGTTTTTGTTGATGCTAAAGAAATATAAAAAAGTATTTTTCTGTCTGGAAGTGTCTGCACTTCAATAAAACCAGACCACTGCTACTTGGGAGATCAGAGTTTTTCTAATTTCCTCCTAAATTGTCTTAGACTGGACAACTGCTTTACTACAACTTTTAATTAGTTCTGCTGCTCTAAAATTCACTTTAAGGCATATTTTAAGTAATCTGATTCCCCCAATTTCCCATAATTCCCTCAAAACCTTTGAATGAAGATTGCTAGCATATTCTATATAGAAAAAATATTTTATTATGTCATGCAAAAAACAGGTATATTTGGATCACTATGTTGTGAGGCAATAGAAAGAGCCTTAGATGTGGAAATCACATCTTTATTATTCATATGACATGGATAAGTCATTGAATATCTCTCTGCCTCATTTTCCACAACTATAATATGAAAGGATTAAACTAGATGATTTCTAAGAGGTTTCACAGTTTTAAATCTATGATTCTATGATCCAAGATGCAACCTATTCTTAAAATCCACAAATTTGTCCATTAGTCCCAATAATGTGCCATCCTTGAGACATCTTTTCTCTTGATGTAGAATCATAGATTATAGGTTCAAATCTTTATTTCTTATTATTTATCTGGTATTGGACAGGTCATTGAGTATCTCTCTACCTCATTTCCCACAATTATAATATGAGAAAGTTAAATTGGATGATTTCTAAGGTGTTTTACAATTCTAAACTGTATTCTATGATTCTATGATCCAAGATTGTATGAAATAAACTGCAGAAGACTTCTCATAAGGATGTGGCTTCAATCTATGCCTTAATAGTGACTTGAGACTTTGCAATAACAAGTTGAACTATAACTAAAAGCTGCAGATGTTCAATTATCTTAAATAAACATTTCCCTCCTGTCTTTCCTCCTCTTTTTCATTAGCATTTAAATACCTAATATGGTAAAGTGTATTCTGGAGTCCATATTTAGTCTCTGAGTAAATTAGAACTCTCCAGCCAATAGGAGAAAAAATCAGAGGGTGAGTTGGGGGCTTCTGGTTGTGGTCTATATAATTCTGTGTTTGCACTTTACACTTTGCACTCCTCTACTGATACCTTGTCTATTGGGAATTGCCCTTTCTCTCAAGATTGTAATAAATTCCTTTTTGCTTTTTCTTACCTAGAGAGTCTCTTGATTGTTTTTGTGGTCCCAAACAAAGATGCAACCTATTCCTAAAACCCCAAAGTTTGTCCATTAGTCTCAATAATGTACCATTCTCAAGACTTCTTTTCTCTTGACAGTACTATAGAAAATAGTGGATGAATTAGGGTTTCCTATTTAAATTGGAGAGAGTGAAAAACATTTTTAAACATTATTTCTTTGAGGTTTCTAACTCTGCTTATAAGGTTTGATCTAACAATCAGAAATGGTCCTCACAGGAGCCTAAGAATTTCAACTCCTTTGCTGCTGAATTGAGATCCTCAGCTCAACCCCTTTTAGTCCATTTTCCCTCCAATTTTATCCTTTTTAAAAGCTGGTAGACCAATTTGAGAATAGAAGAAAGGACTCCAAGTTAAGGCTAAAAGTCTTAGCTTTTTTATGATTTTTTTTCTGCTTCCTTTCAAGATGTAAGCCAACCCTTTCAATTAAAACCATTCTGCCCATTTATTCAGTTTAATTCAAAAGGCTCTCCTTTGGTTTTTCAATCCCTTCCATTTTCTCTAAAAACTATGATCCAGCAAAAATTTAATATGAAGCAGAATTCAGATGTCAGTTGATTAATCTGGGTCTTGTCAAGCACATAACAACATACTTTCCTCCCATTTATAGAGGATTACAGACATGAAATGGTGTTTATATTTTCAGATGAGGTCGCTGTCATTTGGTTTATTTAATCATTTCTTACTCTTACATGATAGGTGAATGTTACTGCATTCACCTATACCCAGGTTTATTTTGTGGGAGGACCTGTCTCCAAAGAGAAGAAATCATTTGTTTTTCCAACTCTTGGGCTGATTTTGCACCCATACAAGTAAAACTCTGGAGAAAACTGATAAAGTAAAATCTTAGGAACAGCTCATATCTTGAATCTCTCCAAAAGGAATTACAAGGTCTCTTTTAGAAAGTAGATGAGATGTATTGGTCTACCTGCCATCCTACCCTGGAACGGGTGGAGGGGAAGGAGGGGAAAAATCGGAACAAAAGGTTTTTCAATTATCAATGCTGAAAAATTACCCATGCATATATCTTGTAAATAAAAAGCTATAATAAAAATTAGCATAAAAATAGAGAATACAAAAAAAGTAGATGAAATATAGAATAGCCATTTACTTCCTAAACCCCAAAACTATTTAAAACAGAAAAGACACACAAAAATACATTGACAAAGACTTAAAATATGAAATGATAACTTATCACTTATATTATCTCAGAAGGTTGATACTTAAAATATGAAACACTTATTTTGAATTGTGTGGTCTATACAACTTGTAAGTCTGAGTCTCTTGACTCTTAATCTTTTTATCTCTTCCTGAGATTGAGTGAATGAATAAATGAATGAATGAAACATTTATTAAGGACCTATCACTGCAAAGCACTATGCTAAATGATAAAGATACAAATCGAAAAGTCAGTCAGTCCTTGTTTTCACGGAACTTGTGGAGGAGACTAACACATAAGGAAGTTCCAGCTACAATCATATGGAAAAATTCCATGTCTTTAGTGTGGAGCTGCAAAGCAGATGTTAGTGCCTCTTATTTAATATCTGATCATTCATTGGTTTCTGTGTAGACCCACTTGACAATCAAGGACTTTGGAGGTGAAAATATTCTTCTTCATTGTCAGTAGTGATGGTTAGAAAATCTTCAGGGTTACATCTATATTTGATGTGCTTCTCAGGATGGTGACCAAAGGCACTGAAGGGAAGCATGGTTATTCCCAAGACTCTTGAGCTCAGGATCTTGGATTATCTCTATCAGGAGACAGAGAAGAGGAGAACTTGAGGAAGACATGATGGTGATCATTTGATTTGCTTGATACATGCTGCATTTTGTCTTAATTAATTTCTGCTCATTATTTCCTCATTTTTCTGTATGCATAGCTTGCTTTGTATATATTTTGCTTGTATGTTGTCTCCTGTATTAGATTGCAAGCTCCTTGAGAGCAAGAACTATCTTTTGCCTTTTTTTTTTTTTTGTATTCCTGGTACTTAGCACAGTGTCTGGCCCCTAGTTTGTTTTTAATAAATGTTTATTGATTGATTGATTCTTCCCCCAGGGTGTCTGCTCCCTCAGCTAGACTGGCTTACCTGCCAGTAAGGCAATTGCTCAATAATTGGTGGGCATGACTGGCATTCTCCATGGGAACTGCTTCCCTGGATGATGGTTTTTAGAACTGAGTTGAAATGATGCTTTGGGAGGTGCTGCACTCCCAGAGGTCCTGTGCCCTTCAATAATAGAGTTTATTTATTTGTCCAAGAAGATGGTCACAAGGAAAGCCTCCTGGGCAGCCAGCTGAGGGGCTCTGGAGTTCCCAGCCTTTCAAACTCAGGCACTTGCTGCGAAGGCCAGCAACACCCATCTGAAGATTACTGTTTGATCACCTCTTCCAATTTATCCTGTGTATAATGTATTTAATCAATGTTTATTGACTGAATGTCGATAGATGTGGTCAGGCAGGGCTTGCTGACAGATCTGTGATTGCTTCGTGGAATGGTTCCATGAGATTATCCTTGTCCATGCTCAGGGAGTGTTCATGGAATTCCCTCTAATCCATGACATGAGTATTTATTCAGAGCTTATTCTATACCAGGTGCTAGAGACGTAAAGTAAATTCAAATAGTCCCTGATGTCAAAAAGCTTTTAGTCTATTAGGAATAAACAACAGTGACAAATATGTAAGCACCAAATATATACAAAGAAAATGCACAGGAATTTCTTGAGGAGGGCCCCAGCATCTGGGAACATCAGGACAGGCCATAAGCAGGAGGATGTACTTGAGCACTGCTTTGAAAGATGTGAGGGATGATGTGGAAATGAGAAAAGCATTCCGGGCCTGGAACACAGGTTTTGCAAAGGCATGGGGGCAGAAAACTGAAGGAGGACTACGGGGAACAGCATGGAGGGCAATTTGTCTTGAACACAAGGACATATTTGGAAATGTAGACTGGGAAGGACTGCATTTATTTGCTGGACAGAAAATTCTAGCACCCAGCTGGCATCCAGAATCAGATGGTCCCCAGGACTTTGAAGTCTACTTCTGCTTCCTCTTCTCTCACTTTCAATTGATTCCATTTAGCCTGTACTGTGTGACCTTCTGTAAGTGGCTTAAACTCTCAGTGCTTCCAGGCAACTCACTAAAACCCTTAAGTTTACAGTCCACATATACAAAGATAAAAGTTTTCTCACAATAAATTTTCTGCAGGAATGAAATCACAGTCTGCACTGAGAGACAGAGACAGAGACAAAGAGAGAGAAAGAGAAAAAGAGAGAGAGAGAGAGAGAGAGAGAGAAACACACACACAACACAGAGACAGACAGACAGAGACAGAGACACAGAGAGAGAGAATCAGAGGCAGAGAGAGAGAAGGAGGGAGAGATAGATAGATAATAGGTAGATGGATGGATAGATACATGGAAAAGATAGAGGGATAGACAGAAAGGATAGATGAATGGATGGATGGATAGATAGATAGATAGATAGATAGATGGATGGAGGAGATGGATAGACAAACAGAGACAGAATAGACAGATAAATAGATGATAAAGGGAGAGGTAGATAGACTGATGGATGTATGGATGAATAGACAGAGTGTGTGAGAGGCAGAGAGCTATCTACATATGTAATGAAGAATTGGACAAAGGGAATCCTATTCATGAAGTATATATAAAGTGTTTTGTCCCATTCAATATGTCTGATAAGTTGACACTGAATTAAATGCAATTAGAAAGGCAAAACATAGGGTTGGAAAGATAGTTGGTCTTCAGGGAAGACCTTGATTCAAATTCTGGCTGTGTAATTCTGGGGAAGTCACTTATCATCTCATTGCCCTTAGGGAATAGTGTATTAATATATTATGTATATATATAATGTGTGTATGTGAAGACTATAAACTACAAGGAAAGTACAGTCTGCATGGTTTTTTAAAAAGTACTTTTCTCCTTTTTTGCCTGTCCAGTCAAAATAAAAAGTACTAACTATTGGTCTATAATCTCAACTACAAGCAGAGCCAAACCTTTCCCAGCCCTGTCCAGATATATCTATGGATTTATGTGGCCCATAGAGTCCTGATCTTGGAATAGCTGAAGTCTTTGTATAACTGCCCCAGGTAAGCTCAGCTGTACCCTTTAAGAGGAGCCCAGGGGAACCCTTGGGTAAAGGTGAGACACAAAAACCAAAAGGATGGACCTGACCGAGCCACATCCAGGGTCCTCCCTCCAACACATTCCTCAGGCCCAAGCAGTCCAACAGCAAATGAAAAAGAAACCATTTTTTCCCCTCAAGATTCCTTCAAACTGGAAACATAAGCAAAGCCTGGGGGACTCAGGCACCCTGTGCAATTGACCCCCATCTCGCCCCCACTCAGTCAACTTTCACTTGGGAATCTGAGCGGTTGAGATCTGTCCTGAACACAAAAGCCATCTTTGAAGTGTCCTATTTATTATCCCAGCACCAAAAGGTTATCATCGCCCCTTGCCTGACGTCAGCTCCTCCCACACCTACCTCATCCCGCTGCCTGCCACGCTGTGTGGTCTGGCAGCCTTCCCCTTCTATCAGCAGCTGGACAGGGGATCCAAGCGAATGTGTACATTTCCCAAAACGGACCAAGAATGACACACTGGAACGTTATCCGTGCTCCTCCAAATCCCCAGATCCATACAATCTGTGTCTGTGTCAGGGAGGCAATCGAATGCACTCAGCCCATTTTAAAATATACAGAACCCCAGGAAATGTGCTAACGTTCCAAAAACCTGGAACTGATTGGTCTTTCTCAGGCGATGTCATATGCATTACCTGCTGCTTATAGCCAGGTAGATGCTATAACAGATGGGGAACTAGACTCCAAATTGATAGCCAGGTGTATATAGGGAAGAGATGACTAAGTGATTAAAGCCAGCTCTGACACTAGCTAGCTGTGTGACCTTGGACAGCACAAGTCTCTGACCCTCAGTTCCTATACCTGTAAAAGAAATGTGTTAAAGAATCACAGGTTCCTGAAGCTCTAAAGCCCCTTATTCACTAAACTCCAGATAGCTCCCTATTACCTCCAGGGTCAAATAAAAAAAATCCCCTGTTTCATAACTAACCCTCCTCCTACCTTTATAATCATCTTATACTTTACTCCTCTTTTCGTACCCTAACACTGACCTCCTGATTGTTTCATGACTAAGATCCTCTATCTCCAAGCTGACTATACTTTATTCCTAAATTCAGCTCCTCAACTCCACCTACTAACTTCTCTAGCTTCCTTAAAATCCCAACTAACATCCCATTTTTTACAGGAAGATTTCCCCAACCCCTCTTAATTCCAGTGCCTTCCCATTGTTAATTATTCCTATTTACCTTATATATACTTTTGTTTGTTGTCTCCCCTGTTAGACTGTGAGCATCTGAAGGGAAGACTGTCTTTTGCCTCTTTTCCCTTAGCACAATACTTAACACATAGTAGGTAATTTATAAATGCGTATTAACTGATCCCAGTAGAAGGTAAATTTCTTAAAGGCAGATACTGTCTGGGATTATTTGTCTTTATTTCCTTAGAGAGAATCTACTCAATAGATGTTTATGAACAGAGTCATTAATATCTTGTGGGATTTTAGCAGCACAGGATAATAGAACAGTATCTTCAGAATCACAAGACCTGGATTCAAATCTGAGTTCTGAGCTTATTTCCCGTGTGACTTTGGCCAAATCCATTTCTTCATGAAGTGGGAGAGGAGTTGGTCATCCAAAAAAAAAAAAAAAAAAAGTGCTCAGAATAACAAATGTAAGCCAAAGAAAAATGTCTCAATCAACAACAAAAGATACAATCATTGTCAATATGGTTAACTTAGCAAGGAATGAAAATGGACAAATTGATTGTGGAAAGATGTAGGAAAATGGCACAGGAAGTGGAAAGAAATCTTTTGGAGTCGCAGGCCCTGGGTTTAATCTAGTATTGACAGTGTGAGCTGGGATAAGTCACTAAAGCTTTCTAGTTCTGCGAAATGAAGGACTAGAAATAAATGAATTCTCTGAGTTCCAGCTCAAAATTTATGATTTTTAAAAAATGAATATAAATGAAAGAAATTAATTCATCCCAACAGGTCTCACTCTGAACATACTGATGAATTAAGTTGTGGTATGCTGTGGATTGACTACTGGCAACTCATGGCAAATGCCATGAACATTTTTCTATTTTAATAGTTTAAATGAACTGCTCAAGCTTGAGTTCAAACTCAGGTCACTACATTCATTTAAATTTAGAACAAGTCCTCCCAATGATAAACATGAGACTATATCCACTTATATACTCAGGGTATTGCCAAGGTCTGTTCATCTTAATTGGAAATCACAGTTTCTGTCACAGAAGTGACAGATATCCCCTACAGTGGACTGACAAGAAATGGAGTCAACTCAGGCCACCAACAGGAAATTCATCCTAATGGAGCTCCCCAAAGAGTTACAGGATGTGAAAGAATGTGCATGATTTGTGGGAGAGAAAGGTGAGCCAGTCATGGCTCAAGAGAGAGACAGAGACAGACAGAGAGAGACACAGAGTGAGAGACAAGAGAGACAGAGAAAGATGAGAGAGAGAGAGAGAGAGAGAGAGAGAGAGAGGAGAGATGAGAGACAGAGAAAGATGAGAGAGAGAGAGATATGAGAGACAGAAAAAGATGAGAGAGAGAGAGAAAGAGAGAGAGATGAGAGATGAAAGACAGAGAAAGATGAGAGAGATGAGAGAGAGAGAGAAAGAGAGAGAGAGAGAGAGAGAAACACACAGAGAGAAAAATGAGAGAGAGAGAGATGAGAGAGAGAGATGAGAGAGAGAGAGAGAGAGAGAGAGAGAGAGGAGAGACAAAGAAAGATAAGAAAGATGAGAGAGAGAGAGAGAGAGAGAGAGAGAGAGAGACAGAGACAGAGACAGAGGGAGAAAAATGAGAGAGAGATGAGAGAAAGAGAGACAGAGACAGAGACAGAGACAGAGACAGAGAGAGAGAGAGAGAGAGAGAGAGAGAGAATAAAAGGATAGCCTAAGAGCTTCATTGCTGCTCTGAAAATATTTAAGGAATCGGAGGAAGGCATCCAGTATATTGGGTGGGCCTTCAACAGAGAAATTCCATTCAATTCAATTCAACACATGTAGACTAAATCCCTACTGGGTGCCTAGGACTGGGCTAGGTGGCAGCAGATAATACAACGAAAATATTCCTTATTCAGTTGGCAAACTGATCTCCCTAAAGCATGGCCATGTTACCCACATCCCACGCCATTCAATAAACTCCAGTGGCTGCTGTTGCTGATGCTTCTCCTTCATCTTTTCTCCTTCTTCCCCTCCTTTTTTTCATATCATTATCATAATCATGTTATTATTATCGTCTTCCTCCAAGATCAAATATAAAATCCTCTAGCATTCAAAGTCCTTCTCCTTTTCCTCCTCTTTCTTCTTCTTCTTCTTTTTTCATCATCATCATCATCCTTAACTCTCATCCTTATTGGCTCTGTGTTCTGTCTTCAAGATGTGTTTCTTGAGTCGTGAGCAAATTTCCTTTAAATGTTATTGGTTTTTACTTCTCTTAGATTGTCATTCACTTCCGTGCAGATTTCAGTTCAGCGCTTCTGCTCATTAGTTCCACTATGGAGCTCTCCTCCATACATTCTGCTCTCCTATTACTTTTCTTGTGAACATCAAAGCAACCCTGAGATTTCACCCTATGTGCTCAAACTGGGGAAATGACAACAGAAAATTTTCAGGGGTAGTTGAAGGAAATGTCAATTCACTTTCTGTCTCCCTCAGTTTCCTTACCTGTAAAAATAGGAATAGTAATCCCAAATTTGTTGTAGGGATAAAAGGATGGGGGAAAAATTTAAGTAATTTGCAAACTTTGGAACACTATGAATGTGTGTGTGTGTGTGTGTGTGTGTGTGTGTGTATATATATATATATATATACACTTTTATGTATATATATATATATATATATATACATATATATAGTTGGTTTTGATATTTAGTCATTTTTGAGTCATGTCTGACTCTTCACAGCCCCAACTGGGCTTTTCTTGGCAAGATAACCAAAATGGCTGGCCATTTCTTTATTCAGCTCATTTTACAGATAAGGAAACTGAGGCATACAGGGTTAAGTGACTTTCCCAGGGTCACAAAGCTAACTGAGGACAGATTTGAACTCAGGAAGAAGAATAAAGAAGACATTAATTATCCAGCTACTAGCTAGCTAACCTATATTGTTATTGTTGTTATTGTTATTGTTGTTTACCCTGGGTAAAAGCCCCAAGCACACCACCCTAGTTGTGGCTCTGCTTGTACAGATCTTATGCCTGCAGAAACCAGTTCATCCCACTATGACTAGCTGAGCTGGAATATGGACTAAGCTAGAGTGTTTATGGGCAGTGACTCCCGGCACTTTCTAGAGGAGAAGCCCTGACAATAATAGTCAGCCCATAAAGAATCGGAAGCTGGATTTGGCCCCTAGTATATGCCTCCTTTTTAACACATTACAAGCTTCTCAAAATAGTCTCAAGTCAATTATTCAGGAAGGACTGAAACCCAACACTCTACCTCTGAGGCTTTCATTCCTACCCAGAATCCTTCCCACAATACCACCTCCCTTTCCAACTACATTAAGTCAGGACAACTGGCTTCATTTTGAATTTCTACAGCTCTATTTATTATTTCAAACTTTTAAAAGAGGTAAATCATTATGTTTCCCAATTAACCAGGAAGGAAACTAAAATAGAGATTGGAACTGACACAATCCAGGGTCAATGCTAGTTAAGGAATAACAGTGAATTTGGTCAAGTCTGTCTTCAGTGTGAAAGAAACCAAGATGTCAAACTGAACTTGCTCTCAGAAGGTCTTGGTCCTCTCTTTCCCTAGGCCTTTGACCCTGAGTAATTCATTTAATCTCTGAGGCATATAAACTTCAACTACAAAGGAGATCAAAAGGGAAGGAGAGGAAAGAAAGAAGCATTTTTTAAGGGCCTACTATGCACCAGACACAGTGATAAGTCATTTATTAATATTATCTCATTTGATTCTCACAATAATCCTATTGTAATAATAAGTAGGTACCATTATTATTTCCATTTTACAGTTAGGGAAACTGAGGAAAACAGCAATCAAATGATTTGCCCAGGACCACCTAGCTAGGAAGTATCTGAGGCTAGACTTGAACTAATGCCCCCAGACTCAGTATTCTGTCCACTGTACCACCGATCTTTAACACTGTTGTCACTATATAATTTCTTCTTGACAGAAAGAGTTGGAGGGAATCCTCAGTGGCCAGCCAGTCCAAGCCATACCCAAAAATGAGTGCTCACCACTTCCTATAACAAGTGGTCATCCTGATTGTTCATAGCTCGGTAGATAGATATAGATAAGATATAATAGATATAAATAGATAAGTCAATTGATAAGCAGATTCATGGATGGATGGATGGATGGATGGATAGGTAGATGGAGAGAGAGAGAGAGAGAGAGAGAGAGAGAGAGAGAGAGAGAGATGAACAGATAAATAGATAGACAGAGAAGTAATGAATGAATGGGATGGATAGATGAATGGATAGACACAGACAGATAAATTGATAAGTAAATTAACAGATAAAGATATGAATGAATGGATGGATGGATAGTTGGATGGTTGAGTTGATAGAGATGGATAGATAGATAAGTAGATGAATTGATAGATGAGCAGACTGATAGAAAATGATAAATGAATGGGTGGATAAATGAATGATAGACAGAAAGACAGATGGAAGTATTGACAGATAGCAAACAGGCAGATAGAATAAAGAAGAAAAATATATATATTACATATATATATTTGTGAATGATTACAATTGAGTTTTGTACTTTATAACAATCAAGAATTAAGTCAATGGAAATGATTTTTAAAACTCCTCAGGTTTTTCTTTCAAAGTCTTCATTTTTAGCCCACTTTCCCAAGGCAAACATTTCTCACATTCCCTTCAGATATTTACCTGTCATAGAAGGATTGGTTAAAGGAAACAGGGATACTTACTTAGCCTAGAGAAAAATCCCAGGGGCCATTATGGCTGCTTTGAGGATTTGAAGGACCATCATATGGAGAAGATATTAGTCTTATTCTATTTGGCCCCAGAGGGAAGAACCAGGAGCAATTAGAAGAGAGGGAAGGAGGTTGCAAAGGGGTAGATTTTTGGTTTATGTCAGGAAAATTTTTCTAACAGTTATAGCTGTCCTAAAGTGAGATGGGCTATCTCAGAAAATGATAGGCTCTCCTTCCTCAGAGATATTCAAGAAAAAGCTGAACCCCTTGTATGATATATTATAGTGGAAACAACCCACATACACAGCAATTAGGAATTGGTTGAATAAATCGTAGTATAGAAGCATAATGATATGCCTTAGAAATGTCGATTCTAAAGAATATTAAAAGATATAGAAAGATTCATGTAAAATGCTGAGTGAAAAAAACAAAATTAAAACTTTCATAGACACTCTGACTAAAGCCAGGAAATTAGTAACAACAAAATCTGGAAAACAACACAAAAATAAGCATATATACAAGACACTATGTAAGCACTTTACAAATATTAATTCATTTGAACTTCCCAGCAATCCAGAGTAGGTGTTACTATCAGCTCCACTTTATAGCTGCTGCAAACATAGTAACTTGCTCAGGAGCACAGAGCCAGTAAATATCAGAAATCAGATTTGAATTCAGACCTTTCTAAATCCAATCCTGGTGCTTTATTCTCTTTGACCCCAAGCTGCCTCTGAAGAGAGGTTCCCGATGCTAAATGAAGGAAGTAGAATCAAGAGAACATTGTACGCAGCAGCAAGATCATGCGATGATCAGTTGTGATGAACATGGCTCTTTTCAACAATGAAGTGACTCAAGGCAATTCTAATAAACTTGTGATGAAGAGAGCCATCTGCATGCAGAAAGAGGACTAGGGGACCAAGTGTGGATCACAACACAGTATTTTCACCTTTTTGTTATCATTTTCTTATTTTTTGTTTTCTTTCTCATGTTTTTTTTTTTCCTTTTTGATTTTCTTGTGCAGCCTGATAAATTTGGAGATGTGTATAGAGGAATTACACACTTGGTATTATTGGATTGCTTAATGTCCAGGGAAGCGGGTGGGGAGAGGAGAAAGAGAGGTTTGGAGCACAAGATTTTGCAGGGGTAAATGTTGAAAACTATCTTTGCATATATTTTGAAAATAGAAAGCTATTACTTGAAAAAATTAAAAAGAAAGAGGTTCAAAAATGGAAGAGACTCGGAGAAAAAAGTTCAGAAGGGATAGGATATCAATCAATAAATCAATCAACAAGCATTTATAAAGTGTTCTCTATGTGCCAGATATCAGACTAGATACTGTGAATACAAAGTCAAAGAACGAAACAGCTTCTGCCTACAGGGAGCTTACATTCTGATGTAACAGGATTTTTATTACAATCTTATTAATGTTCCTTTATATGTTTTCCAAAGACTCGTCTACCAATAAGTATTTATTGAGCACCAACTATATACCAACCACTGTACTAATCACTGGGAATTCAAAGAAAGGCAAAAGATAGTCCCTGATTTCAAAGAATTCACAGTCTAATGGACATGAATTTTTTTCATTATCTTAATAACTGTATTTCCATAGAATAGGTTTCTTTTGCAATATTATATTTTATTTTTTGCATTTAAAAACATGATTCTGAGGAGGACTCCAAAGCTTCACCTAACTGCCTGCCCAAAGAATGCAGAACAGGAAAAAACATAAAAGAACTCCTAGGTGATATTACCTTTTCCTTCCCCTCTCAATCTTTTGCAATAATTTTTTCATGCATCCTCTCCTTCATAACTAACTTACTTAAAAGGATGGACATCAAGCATTTATGCCTTAGTGGGAAATTCCACCTGTGTGTTACTTCTTGTATACATTTGCATATTCATTATTAGAAAGCATGAATTGGGGACCCAAGCCCCAGATTTTGAATCCTCATCTCTTGCTTGCTCTAAATTCCCACTGTGCTGTCAATTCAGTCAGTAACAAATAATAATAACCGATTGGATTCTATTTCAATGACCCTCATTGCTGTGGAAGTATAAATGTCTAAGACAGGTTTTGAACTCAGGTCTTGCTGATGACTAGTCTAGCACTTTACCTACTGGATACCTATGAAATCCTAGATCCTTGCCATTTCAAACTTAGTACCCAGTCAGAAATCCAGGCAGGGTCAGCAGGGATCCCCTCAAAAGAAAAAAGTTGTGGGATCAGAGATTCTAAAGTAAAAAAGACCTGATTCAAATTCAGATTCAGAGACTTATTACTGTGAGATGCTGGGATTTCTATGGACCACATTTTTCTGTAGTCAAAGAAATCTCATGTATCTTCAATTGTTGCTACTCTAATGATAACAATCCATGATGGAGTTCTAGGTGTTTACAGAAAGTAGATCCACTTAATCTTTGTCTATTTTATTTCTTTATCAGTTAAAAAAAAAATGGGGATGATGATAGCACTTACACTCACAGAATTATTGTAGGGATCAAATGAGATAACATATAAGGTGCTTAGTACAACTATTATTATTGTTGTAATTTCTAGTAAATTTATTCTAACGTTTAGCAACTTCAATAATTGGTAGTAAATTTTAGTTCACTACAAAGGTTCTTTTTTTCTTTTTAATAATAGTTTCTTATTTTCAAAATCTATGCAAAAACAGCTTTCAACATTCACCCTTGCAAAATTGTGTGTTCCAAATTTTCCTCCCTCCCATCTTCCCATCCTCTCCCTCAGACAATAAGCAATCCAATATGTCAGCATTTGCAATTCTTCCCTAATTTCGACATTTATCATGCTGCACAAGAAAAATCAGATCAAAAAAGGAAAGAAAATGAGAAACAAACAAAAAAAAAAAGCAAGCAAACAACAATCAAAAAGATGAAAACACTGTTGTGATCTGCATTCAGTTCCCATAGTCCTCACTCTCTGGATGCAGATCATCACATAATCTTGTTGTTGCCTTGTAATCTCTTGGTTCTGCTCACTTAACTTAGCATCAGTTCATATAAGTCCAGTCCTTTCTGAAATCATCCTGCTAATACTACAAAAGTTCTTAACCAAGGATCTTTGAACTTGATTCAGAATTTTGAAAAATATGTTTATAATTATATTTCTCTATACTTGGTTTTCGCTGTAATCCTATATATTTTTTGCAATTTTTATGCATTTTATGCATTTAAAAACACCATTCTAAGAAGAGATCCGTAGGCTTTTTCCGATTGCCAAGTCATATCCAATGAGGAGACAAAGAAGTTATGGCAATAAAAGTTTAGAAACCCAGATGTAGTTCAATTCCTCACTAATAGATGTGAGAAAACAGAGGCTTACGAAGTCACTCACCCAAGACCACACAGGAAGTAAATGGCAGAAATGGGAATCCCAAACCGCAGGGCCATACTGCTTCCCAGATTTCCATTGACCATTTTTTTTTTTTTGGTAGATGAAGAAATCTCATGTATCTTCAATTGTTCCTACTCTAATGATAACAACCTGTAATGGAGTTCCAGATATTTCCAAAAAGCACCCAGAAGAGGAAAGAAAGAAAAAACAGGGGGTGGGAGACAAGGAGAGCACAGAGAGAGCTGGAATTGATCTATTGAGATCAATTCATCTCAATTCAATCAAGTATCTAACAAGAATAATGAAAGCAGATCTACCAAAATGTTGCTGTTAAAAAAAAAAAAGTGGGGGGAACTCCCATGTTTAAGGCCCAAATCTTCCCCCAACATGCCCCAAGACAATTTAGTCAGGATTGGGCTCTCCTATTTCCACATAACTCCTCTGGCTCCCTGTTATTCTTTTGTGAAATCTCTTCTTTTTCAAAGGAGTCCTTATTGTTCATTTTAAGGAGCTGATTTTGTTGTTTTGTTTTGTTTTCTAAATCAAGACCAGAAATTTGGAAAGGCAAGTGTGGTTCAGTGGAAAAGAATAATGAGTTTAGAGTCTGAGGATGTGGATTCAAATCCTACTTCTCCTTTTTTACTCCCTGTGTAACTTCAGTTTTATATCTCTGTAGGTCTCAGGTTCTCCATCTTCCAAATGAAGGACTGACTTACTTATCCACTTTTAAATCAATGATCCTGTGACCTTATTCGGCCTCAGTTTCTCCATCTGTTAAAAAAAAGAAAAAGGAAGCTGGACTCAATGGTCACAAAGATCACTAGAATGTATGGTTCTAAACCGATGTTCTTATGAATGCATCAATGAAGATGTCCCAGTGGGAAAACTCCCTTCCCCAGAGCAATTCAATAGCACCTCTGTAACTGAAAGCAGGGGTTCTAAATTTGTGTCTTAGAACTCTTTAACAGTTTGGTTTAAACTAAAGACCCTTTTTCAGAAAAACGTCTTAAAATGCATAAGATTATAAAAGAAACCAATTACATGACAATAGAGCTGTCAAAATATTTTATTAAAAACATACATATATACAGATACATATATGCACTTATATGTGCAAGTATACATATATATGGATGTTGCCTATACATGTGTGTATGTATACCTGTGTTATATGTCTACACATACATTACATTTATGTGTATATACAAACATATATTTAGAGAGAGCTGGGATTGGTCTATTTAGGGCAATTTATTTCAATTCAATTAAGCACCTATCAATGATAAAAGGACACAGTTCTACCAAACAGTGGCTATTTTTTAAAAAGTGGCAGGATGATTATAACTATATATCTATATTTATATGTTATAGCTATATATCTACATTTCTTTGTCTAGCGATAAAGACAGAATTGGAGATAGCTACCTTGGATCACAAATTAAAGATAATTCTGCTTAGAGAATTTCCCTGAGCACTGAAAAGTTAAGCCATCTGCTTAGGGTTCCAGAGCCATTATGTGACTTGAGCCCAAGCCTTCGTAAGTCTATCCACTTCACCAAGCTGCCTCTCAAATACATTTGGGATTTTTAGAGGGAGGACACTGCCTTTCCCCCCATCCCCTCAGGATGACCTCTGGTTCAGACTAGAGAAAGAATGACGGGGAGAGGAGGGAAGCTGCTGGGGCCCCAGAAGCCTCACTGGATCCAAAGTTTGGAGAACCTTGTGCTGGACAATGAACTTGGAGGCAGCTGGAGCCAAGCAAACAGCTTCACAGAAAGCTCCAGCCCTTGCGGGGACTTGGCCGGCTCAGGGAATTAGGGATCTTTCTTTCTCCTTGTTCTTCTTCATTTCCTTTGACATGCTACATGATTAAGCCCTGGAGTTAATGAGAAAAACATTTTTATTAACTTATGTTCAATAAGTTCCCATGAAAAAAGGAGGGAATTGGAAACTTTTTCCAAGTTGCAAAGCATTAAGGAGAAAAAAAGCTTTCAAGGCTGTTCTCCACCAGGGCTTGGGCCTGGATGCGGCCTTCACCCAGGCTTCATTTCTGCAGCCCAGATCGACAAAGGAAAGCGATGTTGGCTATGGGGAGAACTGCTCACATTTCCAAGGCCCTTTGAGATCTTCAAAACACTTTCTATGTGTTTTGTCCCTTGGTTCTCAGGATTACCTCAGTGAAAATACTGCAGATATTGTTTTTCTCCCTTTGACAGATGAAAAAATTGAGGAGTAAAGAAATTAAGGAATTATACTAAGCAACTATGCAGAGACAAAGTGTAATATGCCTGTCCTTAAGATATTTTCATCCTAAGAAAAGGGAATCATCAATTTAGGATTTGGATTTTAGGATATTTAGGATTTATTTAAGATAAAGATTTGAGGGACTTTCCCAGTCTCTCTGCTCCCCTTCCACCTAGCAGTTAATGCCTTAACTTTCAGATCACTGTCCCTCTACTTTTTATCTACCCTGTATCTAGATAATTGTTGACATGTTATCATTAGGATGTAAGCTCCTTGAGGGCAGAGGATTTCCTGGAATGAAGTCTAACTTAGACTTAGGGTCCTCAAACCACGGCCCTGAGGACCAGATGTGGCAGCTGAGGACATTTATCCCCCTCACCCAGGGCTATGAAGTTTCTTTATTTAAAGACCCACAAAACAAAGTTTTTGTTTTTACTATAGTCCAGTCCTCCAACAGTCTGAAACAGTAAACTGGCCCCCTATTTAAAAAGTTTGAGGACCCCATTGCATTTAACAAATGTTTGTTGACTGACTGACATAAAGAGCTTTTGGCTCCAAGTCCAGAATTTTTTCCCATTAATCTCCACTATCAGTACACCTGTTATCCCCCAAATTGTTCCATTAATATACTTCAGATCCTCTTTCTGGGGTTCAGCTAACAGGAATCGGCATTGCAGAGTTCCCAAGAAACCAACAAGTACAAAAATTCTCTGGCTCAAATGCAGCTTAACTCCTCACACATGTATTTGCCCATCTCCATCTTCCCAATCCCCCCATGGAAATAAACCATCTGATCCAAGAGGGAAAGCATTTCCATTCCAATGGTTGAAAGGCAAAATTATGACCGTTAAAAATTAAATAAAATGCAAATTATTGATCATGGCATTCAAGACTACAAATACAATGGTTCCAACACAAATTTCTAGGCTTATTCTCATTCACCTTCCAAAAGTTTCACATTCTTTTTTTACCCTTTTCTAATTTACCCTTTTCTAATCACAAGATTTTCCACCTCCACACTTTTGCTCAAGTCATTCCCAATGTTGGGAATGTTCTCCCCCAATCCCTTGAAAGGCAGTGGAAGACCTAGATCCCAAATCCTGTGATAGACACTAGTTTGTGACCTTGGGCAAATCACTTAATTTCTCTGTTCCTCAGTTTCCCCACCTGTAAAATGAAGGATTTTGACTCAATGAATTCAAAGTTTCTTTTCAAATCTAAATCTATGATTCTGTGTGATGTTGGGTAAGTTATAACCTCTATAAAATGAAGAGATTGATCTTGATGATTTCTTGCCAGTCCTAAATCTAGGAACCTATGATCCACTTAGGCCAGCTAAAATCCTAAATGTCTTTCAACACTCTGCTCAGATGTCACCTCCTCTATGAAGACTTCCCCGATTCCCCTAGATTCCAGTGATCCCTCCCTCCTCCTCTGAAGGTTATGGAGCTTAGGATCATAAGATGGTGAAATTAGACTTGGAAGAGACCCGAGAGGCCATTTAGTCCAATCCTTCCTTTTAAATACAAACGGAAGCCCAGAGAGATCAATGACAAGGGCAAGGTCATTCAAATTCTAATTATCAAAGATAGAAGGTAAAATTTGAACTCAAGTCCTCCAACCTCAGAGCCATTTTGTTGCTCTCTTTTTTGTACATTTACTCTCTACTTTGTACCAGAAATACTGGTATATAGTAGGGACATCATAATAGAAAATGTAAGTTAGTTCCACTAATGCATTGTTGGTGGAATTGTGAAATGATCCAACCATTCTGGAGAGCAATCTGGAACTATGCCCAAAGGGCTATCAAACTGTCCATACCCTTTGATCCAGCAGTGCCTCTATGGTTCTTTAGCTCAAAAAAATAATTAAAAAAGAGGAAAGGACCCATATATGCAAAAATGTTTGCAGCAGCTCTTTTTGTGATGGCAAGAAATTGGAAACTGACTGGATGCCCAGCAGTTGGGGAATGGCTGAATAAGTTATGGTGTATGAAGGTAATGGAATATTATTGCTCTATAAGAAATGATGAGCAGGATAATTTCAGAAAGGCCTGGAGAGACTGACATGAACTGATGCTAAATGAAGTGAGTGGAAGCAAGAGAACATCGTACATGGCAACAAGGAGATTATGTGGTGATCAACTGTGATGGACTTGGCTCTTTTTAACAATGAGATGATTCAAGGCAGTTACAATAGACTTGGGATGGAAAATGTCATCTGCATGGAGAGAGAGAACTATGGAGACTGAATGTGGATTAAAGTATAGTATTTTTCACCTTTTTGTTTGTTTTTTTTTTCTTTCTCATGGTTTTTTTCCCCTTTTGGTCTGATTTTTCTCGCAAAACATGACAAATATATTGCACATATTATAATCTATATCAGATTGCTTGCTGTCTTGAGGAAGGGGAAGAAGAGAGGGAAGGAGAAAAATTTAGAACACAAAGTTTTACAAAAATAAATGTTGAAAACTACCTACATGTATTTGGGAAAATAATATATATGGGGGGAAAGAATGTTAGTTCCTTAAGAATATAGACTTTTTTTTAACTTTAATCTTCACAATCCCATCATGTGGCACACTTAATAAAATGCTAGATTGATTTATTAATTTTTAAAAAAAGGCACTGAATCTGGATTAGGCTACCTAAACTTAAATTAAGGTT
The DNA here is from genome assembly GCF_902635505.1 of Sarcophilus harrisii. Lineage (NCBI taxonomy): Eukaryota > Metazoa > Chordata > Mammalia > Dasyuromorphia > Dasyuridae > Sarcophilus > Sarcophilus harrisii. Next base: position 23,292,243 of record NC_045430.1, read on the forward strand.
TTGAAACTTTCTAGTTGTGTGACCTTGAGCAATTCATTTAGCAACAGATGATAATAACACTTGCTCAGCCTACCTCACAGGGTTGTTGTGAGCAAATTGCTACAAACCTTAATGTGCCTCATAAATGTGAATTACTGTCATCCTGGAGAACAGATAATGAAAAGCATTTCCATTTTCTAAAGTCAAAGGGTGGAACGCTACAGAGAAGGAATGTGTTATGGTTAACACAAACATAGGCTGTTTTGTTTTCAGTTGAGTTTTGATTAATCGTTGACTGATTTTGATTATTTTTTAAAAAGTAGATTCAGTGGGACATCTATCAGAAATACAAGTATTATAAGGCAACGTTAATTTTGAAAATTTAATCAGAAAAACATATCACATTCGATATAGGTCATGGAAAAATTCTGCTCACCCTTCATAATTACTGGAAGCAAGATCCTTATTTCTCATATGTCTAAGTCACTTTTCTCTAGACCTCAATTTTCTCAGCAATTAATTTAAGAATTTGAGCTAAATGGTTTATAAGGGACTTTACAACTCAAATTATGTAAGTGGATCATTTTATATTTTTAATAAAGTAAAGAATAATTCCATTTATGTTATTTATAATTTAAAAGATTTTATTGTTGTTGTTGTTCTCTAAGAAAAGATTCCCAGATATTGGATCATAGGATGTCAGAGCTGAAAAGAACCTTAGAAGACATGAAGTCCAAATTGGAGAAATGAAATGAGTGATCCTCTAATCAAATTGGAAATCAAATCCTGGTCTTTTCAATTTAAGGAGAGAGTTGCCTTCACTGGGCATGGCTATGTAGTATGGAAGTCAAGAATAGGACAACGTAAAATAAAAGAAGACATAAGAGATACAGCACAAGTCTTGGAGTCAACAAGATTCATGTTCCAATCCCACATCAGATACACTTCATGGATGTATAACCTTGGGAAAAGCTATTTCTTTGTTCCATGCTTAGTTTTCTCATCTGTAAGATGGATTTGACCTCTATGGTCCTTTTCTGACTTAAATCTATAATTTGGAATCCATATGTCTGCTTTAGTAGCTTATAAGGATCTGTGTTATAAAGATAAATCTTTGGTCCATCATGATCCATTCTACAACTCATGAAGAATGATATCATTCCATCCAGGATGAAAACAAAGCTCCTAGTCTAGAGGCATAGGAATCTGGGCTAAACTTTAATCATCCTGAACAGATGTGGGACTGAACTTGTGATCTCACTGGGACAGGGAACTCCTAGATGAGGAATTCCCTTTAGGAATACATATCGCCACCTCCTCTGAAACGGAATCTTGACAATTCACTGCATTCAATGCACAAACATATCAAAACAAGACTTGAATTCAAGACTTCCTGATTCAGAAACCAACTTTCTATGTGTTCTTTTATCTTGCTTTTTATCTGTCCAAGCAAGATGACTTCTAGAGATCTGGCTTACCTGAACTTAAGAGACCTAAGGATGACATTGCCATCATTATCATTAACATCTATATAGCACCTGCTATGTGCCAGACGCTGTGCTGAGCACTTTTTACAAATATTAAGTCATTTGATCATTATCCTTATCATTTATATAGCACCTACTATATGCCAGACGCTGTGTTGAGCAGTTTTTACAAATGTTAAGTCATTTGATCATTATCCTTACCATTTATATAGCACCTACTATGTGTCAGACACTGTGTTGGGCAGTTTTTACAAATATTAAGTCATTTGATCCTAACAACAATCATCCACTGTGGGTGCTGTTAATAACTCTACTTTATAGTTGAGGACCTGAAGCAGATACAAATATAAAAATACATTTTAAGGTTTGCAAAGTGCCTTATGCATGCCATCTCATTTGATCCCCATACCTCCTGCAAAAGAGGAGTTATAGTCATCCCCTTTTAAGATATGAAAAGAACTAAGGCAAAGATAGGTTAACTATCTTCCCCAGAGGCACATGGCTAGCAAATATCTGAGGTAAGATTTGAACTCAGGTCTTTCTCACTTTAATTCTGACATTCTATCTAATGCAACCTCTAAATACCTGAAGTAGAATCCACAGAGGACCTGGGATTCCAGGTCAGATAGATGGCTATAAACTCGACAAGGAGATTCTAAAGTCTCTCACTGGCAGCTTAAGGTCTCCCAGGAAATCTTCCAGAAAGATGTCCTCATATCAGAGCAGCTTCCTCTAAGTCTGAGCAAACCTGGTCTTATAACAACCAGCTGATTGTCAATAAGCATATCCTCTAATGATTGAGGGTAGTCCCAATGATCTTGTGATGGAGAGAGCCATCTATACCCAGAGAGAGCTGTGGGAACTGAGGGTGGATCACAATACAATATTTTCACTCTTTTTGTTGTTGTTTGCTTGCATTTTATTTTCTTTCTCACTTTTTTCCATTTTTGATCTGATTTTTTTGTGCAGGATGATAATTTTATAAATATGTATACATATATATTTTTACCATGTTTAACATATATTGGATTACTTTCCATCTAGAGGAAGGAGTGAGGGGAAGGAAGGGAAAAATTTGGAACCCAAGTTTTTGCAAGGGTTAATGTTGAAAAATTACTCATGCATATGTTTTGAAAATAAAAAGCTTTAATTAAAAAGAATATTCTCTAGACGTGATTTTGGGATGCTGTCATCATGTACAGCCCAAGTAGAGATTCCCTACTGTCCATTTCCTACTCCTCTCCAAATTCAGCTAGGGCAACAGGCCATTACAAAGCAGATGGGAGAAGAGCATCAGAATTTTCTTTTCTTTTTCTTAACCATTCATAGTCTTGGCAAGGGCGACTCCATGTCCTTAAGAGCCTTGTTTATGTTCTGACTGTACCTCTACCATCTCATCTTGGGACAAAACTTGCCCAAGATTCCCTGGAAAGAAAGCTTATGTTTAATCATTGCACTATTTCCTTTTTTTCCCTTAAAAAAAAAAAAAAAGGGAAAAAATCATTTCCTGGCCTTCCCAATGTCATCTCAACATCCCCTAGAACACAACTAGCTTTTTTTAATTTTTTCAAAAACACAGCACAGCCTGTGCAAAAATCAAGTTTCCAATGGGCTCAGTTACACTTTAATTGAGATAAATAGGCCTGTCACTACCACTCTGCCCTCGGTCCAAAACTGACACACTACACAGCTCCCAATCATTAATGATTCACAGATAATCCGTTCCTATTAGTGACAGCTGGCTGGGCTTTGTACTACTTCGGTAAATAGGGCAGGGCTTGCACTATATACCTTGAAGGCAAAGGAAATTGGCCGGCAAGCTAGCAAATCTCTTGTAAGAAAATGGACTGGAGTGACCTCTTGAGGTTCCCTTCAAGCTCCCCAGTTCTGTGGTTATATAAGAAAGCCTCTGGAAGTCACCTCAGTTCAAGGCAAGAGTTTGCTGGAAGAAAAGTCATTCCTCCTCATTGGAGTTTCTCTAAGTCATGGCGGGAGAAATGGGCCATTTTGCCAAGTCCTTAATCACAAAAGAACCAGATCAAAAACTAACGAAATTCAAAAAGTTTGTAGGGATTGGAAACGGAGGTCAAAGAATTATGGGGTCATAGGTATAGAGAAGAAAAAGACCTTCAAGCTTCTAGTCACAATAATCTTAACTTTTAAGCTATTTGTTTTTTTTTTTTAATCATAGAATCATAATCAGAGAACTGAAAGGAATCCCATAGGAAATCTTCTCTCATCCCCTCCCTTTGTTTTAAGGAATCTGAAGTTCAAAGGAGGAAAATGGAATGCCAAAGGTCACATGGGTAGGATTATAGGCTCATAGATGAAGATCTGGAAAAGACATTAGAGTCATTTAGTTGAATCCCTTTGTTTTACAGCTGAGGAAACTGGGCTCTAAAGGAGGAGTAGGTGACTTGCCCAAGGCAGCATGGATCGAAAGTGGCAGAACCATGATGCAATAATTAATTTCATAAATTGCTTTTTATCTCCCTTTTCTTTCTCTTGAGAGAAATTATTACTAATAACCAATAATTTGAGGAGATTCAGGGTCTCTCCCTTTTCTAAAGTCAAGATTTTAAAAGTTCAGTCTCTGAAGATTGAACTAACCTTCTCCTCTATAGATCCCCCAAGATGGGGCATCCAGGATTGAATGGGGCATAAATTCTTTGAATAAGTTGCCCAAGGTTTAGGAGCTTTAAGATTAAGGTTTGGGAGGGAAGGGTATTTAACAACTAAATGGCATAATTAAATAATTAAATTTCAGGTCCAGGCCCTGTAATATTCATTCTTTCATTAACTGCTAATCAATCAAAGCTGGTTGTCATTCTTTTGAACATTTCTTTTCCAAAAGAAATATGAGCCTTAAGTCTACCATGATTGTCGTTGGTCTAAGAGAGAGATACTTAAATAATTATTCTTTCATTAAAATGCTGGCAATATTAATAACATGATTAAATTACCCATAAATTACATCTCTTGAACTTTTTTAAATGACACACAGGCATTCTTTTTAAAAATGTTCCAAGCAATAGTTCATTGAGTAGGAGAGAAGGAAGAATATTTGGAAATAAATATAAAAACAAAAGATGGCAAGTTTTAAAAATTTTAAGTAGAAAGAGATTACTTGTGTAATATTTATAGAGAATCCTAGACTCTCAAAGCTGGAAGAATCTCAGAGGTCATCTAATCCAAACAATAATGGAACAGCAAGCCCATCTACATCACTGACAATTGGTTTTCCAACATCTTGCAAACAGGTGATGGAGAGTCCATTACTTCCCTCCATAGCTGCCCATTTCTCATTTGGAAATCTTTAATTTTTAGGAAATTGTTCCTTATATCAAGTCAAAGGCCCCTTGGTACCTTTAACCCATTGTTCTTTGTCTTGCCCTTGAAGACCAAAAAGAAGAAAGAGCTCCACATGATAACCCTGTAAGTAGTTGGAGAACTGATCAAAATGGTACAGGCCTCTAATCCTGGATACCAAGTGGGCTGAGAATGGGGATCTCTTGGGCTTAGGAGTTCTCAGTTGCAGTGAGCTCTGCCAAGCAGGTATCTGTACTAAGCTTGGCCTCCATATGGTGAACTCCTTTAAGTGGAGAGTCACTAGGCTGCCTAGGGAGGAGTGAACCATTCCAGGTCAAAGCTATCATACCAATTAGTAGTGGTGGGAAGGGACAATGAATAGCCCCTTCACTTCCAGCATAGGCAAGATGGGAGATTGAATCTTTAAAAAGAGCTGTGACATGAATGAACCAACTTCCCTCCCTCTTCTCCTCTTACTCAGGCTAAATCTCTTCCCACTCTTTCAACCAATCCTTGTAAGGTATGATCAGCAGCAGTCTCTTTGTGGTCTTGATTACCCTTATTGGGTTATGCTCCAGCTGGGTTAATGTCTTTTTTAAAATGTGGCACCAAGAGCTCTGCATAATTTTCCATACATGGGCCTGATCAGGACAAAGTACAGCAAGGTGGTCACCTCCCTTGTTCTGAACACTATGCTCCTGATGGTTAACAGAGCCAAATAGTACATGAACATTTTTGGGGTTTTATTATTTTTTAATGAACAAAAATCTATTTTTTTCCTCTTCCATCTTCCCTCACCTTTGGAGAGAAAAAAAGGAAAGGAAAGGAAAAGAAAGTAACAAATATGGTTTATCAAGCAAACCAAACATCTGCAAGCCCAATGTATATACACACACCACATGCAGACACACACGCACTCACACACTATATTGTTTATATGTGTGTGTATACATACACATATGCATCAAGGGACTACTTATACAATAACATTACTGTAAGGATATTTTGAAAGACAAAGAATTCTGATCAATGCAAGGCTCAACTTCATTTCTTGAGATCTGATAATAATGCACGTATACTACCCATTTCCTGAGTGAAAGATGATAGACGTGGATTTTCCTTGACAACCAAGACATATTGCCACATGCCAAATCTGCAATGAATACACATGCTCAGGATTTTTATATGAATTGTCTTTTCACTTCTCTCCCATCCTATGCTTCAAAATTGATTTTTTTTTTAACCCCAAGGAGGTCTTTGCACAGTTTGGCCGCTAGATGATATAGTGGATAGAGCATTGGATTTGGTATTAAAAAGACTTGAGTTGAATTCCCTCCTCTATTACAAGCTTTATGACTTTAAACAAGTCACTTGATTTCTCTCTGCCTCAATTTCTCCATCAATAAAATGAAGACAATATTACCTTCCAGGATTGTTGTGAAGTTTAAAGGATATGATATTTGGAGGATCTTACTAAACTTTACAATTCTTTAAAATGCTAGCTATTATTATTATCATTATTATTATACTACCTACTAATTTTGTCATTCTCTCAGATTTTGCAGGTGATAGTTACTTTGATGGACCACAGAACCAGAATACAAAAACATCTCAAGAGGTTAAAAGGAATCTATCATCCAACTGATGTATTAGGAAGATCATTTTGGTCACTGTATAAAGGGTAAGTTGGATAAAAGAAAGACTGAAGGGTAGTGAGATTAGTTGGGAAACTTTTGTAATAGTCCAGGGAAGAAGTGATGATTCAATTCATTTAAATTTACACGTGTTTGTTAAATACCTATAATGTGCCAAGCATAACACCACCAAGGGCTAGAAAAATGAAAGACAAAAATGGAAAATAGCTCCTGCCTTCGGGAAGCTTACAATGAGGGAGGGGAGGAAGAAGACAACATATACATTTAAAAAATTAAAAAGAATATATATATAGATAGATATAGATATATAGATATATATCTAGATATAGATATAGATATAGATATAGGATGTCCCCAAAGTCTTAATGCAGCTGACTTTTAGAACACCCTGTGCAAAGTAATTTTCAGAGATAGGATATTAGCAGCTGGGAGGAAATAGGCTCTTTGTAGGAGCTTTGAAGGAAGCTACAGATTCTATCCCCCAATCAACAATAAGCCCTTTACACATAGCATGAATGACCAGTTCTTGAAACATGTTCAGGTCTTCCCTGTTTAGTTTCATTCCTTAGAGTACATGTAGCTATTCCTTGCTTCCAGTCCAACACATGGAACTTTGGGAACTGGTTTCTTTCCATAATGATTCAGGGGTTGGTACCATATAATGTTTAAAAAGTCTTTTAATTGGCTCTGGAGCCAGAAGAATTAATGACTCAGGGGTGACTGATCTGGAACTAACTATTCATACAAAAAGTTTAACCTGTTGAGCTTCCACTCTTTCCTTCTTGGTGGCTATGAGCAGGCAGGATGATTTTTGAACTTCTGTGAATGAGACAAAGGGCTGCTATGCAGTCTCTGTACATTTATGAGCACATGCGACCTCTGTTTATTTTGTATCTTCTTTCCTGAACTCAGGCAAAAAGAGCATTTTGAGTTTCCAAGGAATAATGTGAGTTCAGGAGATTCTGAGATTCTAACAGAGGCCTTACTCACAATTGGATTTGGTAGCAGTCTATTTGAACAGGTAGAGTAGCCCAGGAACCAAGAGATAATCAATCAGCAAATTTAAGACATACACGCTTAGGCAACAATTTTATAAGCATTGTAAGGTCTATCTCTGCAAGGCAGCCACTAAGTAGCCTAGAGGAAAAGCAGCCAGTCCCACCAAGGAGACAGTACAGTTGATGTCTTCCCCTTCTCTGTTGCCTGAGTAGAAAATGGGGAAAGAATATCAATAGCAATGGAGCACTCTGGGCCAGTCATGGAAGATCAGCCTACCAGAGTTCTACAAGCAAGGGAATTTCAGGAGGATTTCACAAAGGTAGAAAAGGAATTCCAGTGCCATAAGTTGGAAGTATTCCTAGGTCAGCTACCTGTGTGAATAGAAAGAAACCATATACTCAGATTGGACAATCTTCTGTACTATTTATTCTTGCTACACCTTTTCAACAAAACCTTTTTCTAAAAGATAATAAACAAACTGGTTGATTAATGATTAAATAATAGTTCCACTACTTATGTTAGATGGCTTGAACATTGCAGGGGTCCTCAAACTTTTTAAATAGGGGGCCAGTTCACTGTCCCTTAGACTGTTGGAGGGCCAGACTACAGTAAAAACAAAAACTTTGTTTTGTGGGCCTTTAAATAAAGAAACTTCATAGCCCTGAGTGAGGGGGATAATCATCCTCAGCTGCCGCATCTGGCCCGAGGGCCGTAGTTTGAGGACCCCTGATTTAGAGTTATAACACTGAGGGAAGAGTAGTTCAGCTGCCCTGTGGAAACACCAACTTGTGTGCAGAAGTTAAGAGTGTGAGTTGAGGGAATGAATCCAAAGGAGATAACACACATAGAATTACAAAATTTGAGAACTGAAATAGATCTCTGCAACCATCTAGTTAAATCCATATGTGGAAGAAATTCCATTATAATATTATAGAACATGACAAATGGTCAACCAGTTCCTGCTTCAAGGCCTCCAACGAAGAGGAAACTACTATTTCTTAAGACGACTGATTTTTCTCTGGTATAATACCAATTGTTGAAAAATTTTGTTTGGGGGGGGGATTTTTCTGATATCAAACTTAACATGACCTATTTGTGTCTTTAACCCGATGCTCTTATTTTTGCCTTTGGAACCAAAAAGAGCAACTTTAATCCTTCCTCCATATGACAGCCTTTCAAATATTTGAGGACAGTCCTCATATTCAACCTCCCCACCCAGTCTTTTCTTGTAGCTAAACATAGTCCTACTTATTAAGGACAGCTCTCATTATATACAGGCAGGCATTGCACTAAGCACTTAGAACATAGAGGCAGACAAAAATGGACCACTTTACATGGCTGAGCAAGAAAATTTCCTATTTTGCAGCAACTACAATTATTAGTAACTGAGTGTGGAATGTATAGATGTATATTACACAGATATGTATAGAGAGATCATGGATATACATGTATATCATGTGTATATTCATATATGTATTGCTTGTATATTGGGGAGGTATATATATAAAGTTGCTCTGTTTGGTTCCAAAGGCACACATATATTGTATTTAGGATATACTATAACATATTTAACATGTATAAGACTGCTTACCATCTGGGGGAGGGGGTATAGGGAGGGAAGGGAAAAGTTGGAGCAGAAGTGAGTGCAAGGGATAATGATGTAAAAAATTACCCATCTATATGTACTGTCAATAAAAAGTTATAATTTTTTTTAATAAAATAAAAAATGAAAAAAATAAAAAAGCAAACAAAACGAAATAGGGTGGGGATCACTTAACATGACTGAGCAAGAAAACTTCCTACTTTGCAGCAATTATTAGTAATTGAATATGGAATGTATATATGGTGTATAATGTATGTATATAGAGAACAGGTACATCATATATGTATATACGTGTGTACTTTTATATGTATGCGTGGGAATGTATACATGCAGTTTTGTGTGTGTGTGTGTGTGTGTGTGTGTGTGTGTGTGTGTGTATCTCTGAAATGGAATTCGAAGCTAGGTTTCCTTGGCTTGAAGGGCAGCTTTCTTATCGACAGTGTTTTTAATAAGCAAACAAAATAGAATAGGGTGGATACTCCAGAAATTTATGGTTTAAAAAAAAAAAATCCTGTAGTTTGCTTTAGTCAGTTTTGACAATGTCCTGCTCCATTCATTGGTTTGTTTTGATCATTTTTTTTTTTAAACGAGCGCTGTTAGCAAGTAGGAAAATTGAGCTTCATTTCCTCTTTTCCCCTTCCAGTGTTCTGGTGAAGGTGCTAATGAGCAACAGAATACCAAAAAAGCAGACAGAAGGAAGGAGGAGGAGCAAAGGTTGTCCAGAAAAATAACAGCTCCCATTTAAAGGGCATTTTGCAGTTTGTAAAGGTCCATGAACTCATCCCTGTGGGCACTTCCTCCCCCAGAATATCATCTGCAAAAAGCTGATGGTTCCTTTCTTGCATTTTCAACAAGGACACCGCCCCTGCACATACAGCCCCCCATTCTGACTGATGCTAGTTAATCCTCCACGGAGCTGGCCCAGTCTGCCCTTCTGTGAGGTCAAGGCAGGGGCGATGTTCTCCTGCTCCCCCCTACCCCTTAATCAAATACAGTCTGGGAAGAGGGGTCTAGTTGATACTTTAGACAGAAATTATGACCTTAAAAAAAGGCATCCAAATAAATAGTTTTTATTTAAAAAAAAAATCTCAAAGCTGTTCTGCAGGTTAATTGGAGTCTGCGGGTGTCGAAGTTGACAATAGCTTTACTCTGTGGTGACAACTTTGAGCAAAAGCTTTGTTCCAAGCTATGGAGGGATGGAAGTGCAGGCCTTTTCCCCAAGTGGATCCTTTTCCCCAAGAAACAACAAAATAAAAATTAAAAACAAAAAAACATGTTTGAAATGGCTCTGATGAGAAGACCTCCATTAGTGACAGCCTTCAAAGAGAAGCCTTGAAGAAGAAGGGGTGAAGCGACCAAATGTGCAGTTCAGAAGGCCCAGGCAGAAGATGCTTCCAGATTTTGAATAAGATGATATTTATGATGAAATGCAGAGAAGAAGGAAGAAAGTCACTCCTTTTAAAGCCGTTGAAAAGGGATAAAGAGAAAAGAATGGAAAAGAAAAATCAGAACGAGGAATGGAAAACAGAGAATTTGATGATAAAGAAGCATTTGTGACATCTGCTTATAAGATGAAGCTTCAGGAGAGAAATGAGGAAGCAGAAGGAGAGAAGAGAGCAGCTGCCCTAAAGCTTGTCCAGATGTGACCAGACAAAAGATCTCAGTGGGTTTGATAGGAACCTTATAAATCAAGCAGTTAGAGAAGAAGAAAGGCCTAAAAACACCCCTCCAGAAGCCAACTCTGGATTATAAGAAGAGAACCAAGGGGCTTAAATCTTGAAAAGAGATTCCCAGTTGATAGAAACATGCCCAAAACCAGAATGAAAGAAAAGGAAAACACGCTGCAGATAGTGACTTTGAAATGAACTGTAGTGGGAAAGTGATGGAGACAAAGAAGTAGATGGAGCCATAGGAATGAGAATGGTCCCCAGAGTGAAAGAGACCAAGCTCCCTCAAGGTCCTTGAGGAAGGATAGAGGACATCATAACAAGAGTCACACCAAGGACTCCAAGTGATGGAGCCACAAGGGACAGAGATACCTACCATCAGGATGGCAAAAGCCAGATCATGGAGCAGAACAGCCAGGAGGAAAAAAATATACTTGTTAATAAAGTAAAAGCCATACAATATTCCTTGGCATATCCAACAAGAGACTTAGCTTTGTTACTCCATTCTTCCATTATCCAACAGTTTTATCAAAGGGGAGGTGACTGCACATTAAGATATGGTGTGTATTATAGTCATGGTCATGGGAGGTAATCTATGTCAAGTCCAGTGGCTGCCAGAAAGAAAAAAAGATAGGCCCAAGGAGAACAGCAATAAAGACTACTTCCTGGCAGATGCAAGAAGAGAGAAGGGGAGACTGACCCAGAATGAAGGCAGAAAGAAGAGTGGGAAAAGCATTCCACTCCCTTACTCCTAGCAGAAAAAAGAGTCAAGCTGAAAAATAGTGAAGATCAACATAACAAAAAGGAGAGGAAAACAAAAGAGAGATGGAAGCCTTATGGAGGGAAAGAAAGACAAGTGGGAGAGAGAAAGCTCAACAAGAGAGAAAGGCCTTCAGAAAGAAGTAGAGAGAGTGCCCTCAAGTTCTGGGGCACAGGACAGGTTCCATGGGGAGACAAGCCTCAAGTCTTGAAAGACTACAGAAGTCAAAGCACTGGCTAAAATGGGTAGGAGAGAAGCTGCCTGAGACCCTCAAGAAGTTTGAAAAGCTCAATAACAAAGAGTTTTAAATATCAGTGAGAGACTGGGACCTGGACAGGCAGATAGCTTGGTGTAGTGCCAAAATCTATATATTGAGAGAGAAGAGGATTGAGGGTTCCCAACCAGGGCTACAAACATAGAAAATGGCAACAACCAAACTGGCTGGACGAGAGTAGAAATAAGTGATAATTTGTGTGTGTGTATATGTATACACATTGTTGGAGGTTGGAAGTGGATCAGCAGTTTATACATATTTTCAGTACATTTAATTTTATGCAAATAAAAATTAATAATTTTTAAATGATTGAAGTTTAAGGAAAATTTCTTTGTGGAGGCTCCATTCAAAGTGGTGGAGAATTTCTCCAAGGTGTTTCAATGGCTAACATTCCATCTCAAATGAAAAGATTCTGTGGTATTTCTAGGCTCAATGTGATCCACACAATGTCATCCCCATATGGGAATATCTAAACCTCACCATCTATAGAGAATGAATCCCTATTCATGCTGGACTTGGCACAGATCATCTGCCATGACCGTGACTATAATATACACCATGTCTTCATGTGCAGTAATCTTTTTGATGAGCCTGATGGATGACGAAAAAATGGGATAACAAAGCTACCTCTATTGTTGGATATGTCAAGGAATATTGTATGGTTTTTATTTTTTGTTTATTCAGTTAAAAAAGATCTGTTTTCTTTCCCTCCTGCCTTCTCCCCTTTGAAAAGAAAAACAAAATCCTTGGAACAAAGTTGTAGAATTGAGGAAAACAAATTCCTATATTCATCACATCCAAAAATATGTTTCATTTTGCATCTTAAGTCTATCACCTTTCTGTCAGAAAATGGGTAGCATATTTTATCGCTGATCCCCTGGAATTGTGGTTAGACATTGCATTGATTCAAAATCTTAAGTCTTTCAAAAACTGTTTTACTGCATTTCTGTTATTATATAAATTGTTTTCATGATTCTGCTCACTTCCTTCTGTATGACTTCTTTCCAAGGTAGCTCATTAGATAGAATGCTGGGATTAAAATTAGGAAGACTTGATACCTACTAGTTATTCTGGGAAAATGACCTCACTTTTTTTCCGTCTGCTTCAGTTTCCTCAACTATACAACAAGCATTATGTTGGCAACCTCGCAGTGTTGTGAGGATCAAATGAGATAATATTTTTAAAGTACTTAGCACAGTGCCTGGCATTCAGTAGCAGCTTATGGGAATCTTCCTTCCCAGATTCCTCTGAAATAATCTCCATAATAATTTCTTAAAGTACAATAATATTTCATTACCTTGTTATAATATAATTTGTTCATACTTGCCCTGATTTATGGGCACTCCCTTAGTTTCCAGTTCTCTCATGAAAAAAACTGCAGTATTTTTACACACATAGGTCTTTTCTTCTCTCTTTTATTTTCATCTGGGATATAAGCTTGTTAGTGCTATCAAGAGTGGGGGGGGGGGGCATACAATTTTATTTTTTTCCAGAATGGCAGGACAGAACCTTGCATATTCTTAACATTTTCATGGTTGGAGAGAACCTGTAAAAATACATTCATTACAAACAGTTTGGTTTGGTTTGATTTGTGATAAACAACATAACATGATCTTCTTGTATTCTGTTCACCTTTTCAAATAACTGAGTGTGAAGATGTGAGCTATAGAAAAACATGGCAGCTAGGACAGTGGATAAAGTACTGGGTTTGGAATCAAGAAGGTTCATCTTCATGAGATCAAAATCCAGATTCAGAAACTTACTGTGTGACTCTAAGCAAGTCACTTTACCCTGTTTGCCTCAGGTCCTCATCTGTAAAATCTGCTGGAGAAGAAAATGGCTCAAAATATCTTTGCCAAACAAACCAAAAAAAGGGGGGGGGGCACAAATGGAATCACAAAGTATCAAGTGAAGCAAATAAGAGAAAACATCTTCTAAAGGCTTCAAAACCCTTTTCAGATTTTCATCAAAGATACCCTTAGTATTTATAGATCACTGTCAGGAAGGAAAGAAGGAAGGAAGGGAAGAAACATTAAGTGCCTACTTTGTACTGGGCATTGTGCTAAGTAAGCACTTTACAAACATCTCCTTTGACTTATGAGATAATAAAGGGGCAGCTTGCTGGCACAGTGGGTAGAATACTGGCCCTGAAGTCAGGAGGACCTAAGTTCAGATCCATCCTCAGACACTTAAAACTTATTAGCTGTGTGACCCTGAGCAAGACACTTACCCCCCAATTGCCTTGCCAAAAGAAAAAGAAAAAACAAGTTGGGGCGGGAGGAAAGAGATGATAAAGTAGATATATGTGTCAGTAGTTATAGATATCTTCTGTCACCATTAAAAATAGAAGCTATTATCTTTTCTATTCTTTGAAATTTGTTTTCTCTTTTGGAGATCTCTTGAAAATGAATTCCTATTTTAAAATTTTCTCCAACACAAAACCACAGAGTATTTTTGGTGAAGACCAGACAAATACATTTTAATGCTTTTGAAACATCATGTAAATCTTAAAGCACTACATAAATGTCAGCTATTATCATTATTTCCAAGTTCATGTTTTTGAGTGCTATTTTTCCTTTTCTCATGCAGCATATCAAATACTGATTCCAAATGTGATGATTCTACTGTTATTTAAAACCAGAGAGTCTCTACCAAAATTATTGTAAATTTATCTCATCTCATGTCTGCTATTATCCTCTTTCCAGTTTCCTCTATGAAATGTCCCAGGGCAATCTGGCTTGAGTTATACACCAAGATTTTTGAAGATTTGTTTTCCCACCCATTACTTTTCACTAGTTTTTTGAGGCAATATTGCTAGTAACCAGCTACCATCTTCCTCCAAAATGATATTTGGCATTTTCTTATGTTTTAAAATTTTGGTGTTTATCTCATCATACCCTGTGACCCAGAGATCTTACCACTAGTCATATAAATTGAATGGATAGACACTTACAGGCAGACAGATTTATAACTCAAGGAGATTAAAGAGAAAGGTTCCATTTTTATCAAAATACAGCAGTAATTTTGGTAGTAAGAATGCAATAAATTAGATATTCATCAATTGTGGAATAAGTGAACATATTGTGGGGCATGAATGTAATAGAATGAAATAGGAAATGATGAATATGAAGATACAGAGAAACGAGGAGACTTATATGAACCTATGCATTGAAATAAACAGAACTAAGAAAACAAATATAGTGATTACAACGATCTCAACAGAAATAGCAACAATAAACAATTAATTTAAGACTGATCAATCTTGATCCTGAATTAAAGATATGGAAATGTACATTCATCCCTTATGTAATAATATTACCACTAATAATAATGATGATGATGATGATGATAGCTAATATTTACATGGCATTTTTAAGGTTTACAAAGCATTTCACAAATTTTTAATCTTCACAACTCCACAAGGTAGGTTCTATAATTATTCCCATTTTACAGATGAATATATTGAGGCAAAAGCCTAAGTGACTTTCCTAAGATGTCATAGATAGTAATTTTCTGAAGCCAAATCTGTACTTGGGTTTTCCTGACTCCAAGTCCAGACCTCTATTCACTGTACTACCTAGCTGCCTCTATTTATAGAGGTGGAATACTATGTGTAGAACATTGAATATATCTTTCACACTTAGTTGAGGTCTTGGTTAGTTTTGCTGAACTGATTTTTTTTTCTTTTTTATTATAAAGAAGAGCCCTCTATGTGAGTGGGAGTGGGAATAAAATGGAAAATGAAAGTGATGGCAGAGGAAGGTATCAGCAAAAAAAAAAAAAAAAAAAAATGTTGTTAGAGTGAATACTAACAGTTAAGGTTTATAGTCAACTCTGGATGATTATTTATGTCTTCTATCTCTTCTGTACTCTGTTATCATCACTACAGAAGAAACAACGAGGACCAAGGACCACTTTGTATTTTTGTGTATTTGGTTGACTGTCGGCCAAATTGGCCATCCTGCTGGTGATGAGCTGCTCATAGGTAGAAAATGGCCTCAAACAGCAGAAGCAATCTTGCACTAAGACTATACTTCTCCACAAGCCTCCTACTTTGACCCCACATGCCAGCATGGAAGAAATTCTAGCTTTTCAAAAACCGAGCCATTAGAAAAAACAATGAGGTCACACAGGATCATGGGATCACAGATCTAGAGCTAGGAAAAAACTGCAGACATCATCAAGTGCAAGCTTCTCATTTTAACTGAGGTCTAAAATGACCCAAAGATAATACATAGGAAAATTCATTTTCTCTGATTTCTGTCCTAACAATCTAGAAAGACATTTCCTGTAATAGAGATATTGTATTATTTCCTACAATAGTATATTTCCTATAATAGAGATATATAGTTCAGCTCCTATTATAACCATCCTGGAGATGAAGAAACTGAGGCTTAAAAGGGGTCATGACTTATCTTGAGTCACACAACTAGCAAGAGATGAAGCCAGAAAATAAACATGTCAAGACATTTGGACAATATACTTTCCACTGCATCACTCTCCTTCGTTGTATAACATCAATGAATGATCATACCAGAATTAAGCAAACTGGGTTAAAAACAACCAAAAATTAAAAAAAAAAACCCTGACTCTGCAAGCTGGGAAATAACAAGCAGGTCAAGATAAAGGATCCCTAAAGCAGAGCACATTTTTTTTGTGACCATGCTACCTCTCAAAGGTCAGCCAAGAGGAAGGAATCCATCAATCATTCAGACAGGCTTCAAATAGCCAAGGGAGGGCAGCGGGAAGGAGTCATGGCCATTTAGACAGAAAGGTCTTTTCTACAATGGCAAAGTAAACATTGCTAAATGTGGACAGTTCTTCACTATTGCTATGTCTTTGAATTCTACCCTCGAATGTTTTTTCAAAGAGGGGACTTGAGGAAGGATGTTTTGAGAAGAATAATAACAGTGATGTATGATATAATATATACTTTTCTATATACTAACTCACTTGATCTTCAAAATAACTCCGTGTAAATATTCGTATCTGAGTATTACAGATGAGGAAATTAAGGTTTAGAGATTAAGTGATTTACCTACAATCACAGGGCTAATAAGCATCAATGGTAAGATTTGAACTTGGCTTTAAAAAAAAAAAAAAGCCAGCATCCTACCCACCTCATCAATCTATCTAGCATAGCAGAACAAATATTGGACTTGAAGAGAGGAAAAGCCTAGGTTTGAATCCTGCCTTTACTTTTTGTTCTGTTTTGTTTTTCTTGCCTTTAATTCTTTATAGCTGTAAAGTGACCTCTCTGAGCTTAAGCTTCTCATCTGTAAGACGGAAAAAATATGTCTCTAGCACCTTTCTTACAGTTGTTGTAAGATCAAAATGAGATAATATTTTCAAAAATGTCTTCAAGATTCTAAAGCACTATATAAATGTTATTTTCATGCACATATACATATACATATATATATATATATATGTCAATTATTGTTATCATCTCAGTGGAGTTCAGAAAGAAAAGGCCCTGGGACAAATTGTTATACTACCATTTTCCTTTTCTATTTAATGTTCTGTGGCCTGTTGTACAGATGCATAATTTAATATATGTCAATTATTATTATCATCTCAGTGGAGTTCAGAAAGAAAAGGCCCTGGGACAAATTGTTGTACTGCCATTGTCCTTTTCTATTTAATGTTCTGTGGACTGTTATACAGATGGGTAAAACAATTGCTTTTTCAAGAAAGGAGCGAAATAAACAAATAAATAGTGAATGAATAAATAAAATAAAAATTGCTTTTTCTATTTGACTAAAAACATTAGGAGGTGACCCAGTTGTCCTCCTACACACTACTTCAAAAGGAAAACTTGGCAAGCCCTTCCAAGAAGGTTGCTGCTGTGATATAATGGAGCATGCTCTGATAAGAGAAAAAAAAACAAGAATTTGACTGTCAACTTACGAGGTGTGATCTTGTGCAAATCATTCACCTCTCTGTTATCTCAGTTTCCTCAGCTGTAAAATAAGACTAATCATATCTCACAGGATAGTTGAAAGGATCAAAAAGAATAATGGATGCAAAAAAATGGATCCAATCATAAAGTACAATAATCAGTGGCAGTTTACTTATATCTGCTGATTAGACTGTAAGGTCCCTAAGAGGAGGGAACATTTTCACTTCTGCCTTTGTACAGTGTATGAAACATAGGAACCACTTAAAATGCCTTTTGACGGATGAATGGATGGAAAAATGAGTGGATGGACAGATGGAATGATAGCTAAATGATGGGCTAATGTAAGATCGTCCTCTGAAGGCTCACTGAAAACAATTCCATTGGTAGAAAGTGAGAGCAAGAATAATAGGCACCTCATTTTTATTCTCAATTAATTTTGATTTCCTTACTCAGGTCTCTATATTCTGCAAACAGTGCAGCTGAAATATTATAAATATTTACAGTAGGAACATCTATTAAAATCTTGGTTCTTCCACAAAACAATCAAAACTGAGTGCCTTGAAAATAAAATGGCTAAGCCTGGCCCCAGAAAAAGATAGGAGAAGAATGCCTCCTAAGCTTCTTTGCAGATGTGGGAGATTATGATTGTGGAACATTGCATATAATGTCAGATTTTTTTCAGTATGTTTATTAGTTTTGTTAAACTGTTTTGTTATTGTTGTTGCTCTCTGGGAAAGCAAAAGAAGAGACATTGTTGAATGTAGTTGAAGAAAAAGTAAAGGTATTGATTAAATGTTGTTTTTCTAATAGGTTAGGTACACAATACATAGTAGCAAATGACCATAGTAATCTAGCATTTGACAGACTCAAAGATCCAAATGTTTAGGGCAAGAACTCATTATGACAAAAATTGTTGAGAAAACTAGAAAGCAGTTGACAGAAACTAGATATAAACCAACAGCTCACACACCGAGATGAAGTCCAAATGCCTACATGATTTAGGCTTAAAAGGTGATATCTTAAACAATTTAGGGGAGGATGGAAAATGTTACATGTCAGAGCTATAGAAAAAGGAAGAGTTTAAGACCAAATCAGAAACAGAGAAGGGTCATGGAAAGTATAATGAATGATTTTGTGTATATATTTTTTGCACAAACAAAACTAATACAGCCAGAATTAGAAGGAAAGCTGGAAATTAGGAAGGAGTAGAGGAAGATTTAGAGCAAATTTTTCTGATAAAGGCCTCTTTTCTCAAATATATTGGGAATTGAGACAAATTATGGAAATAATAACCTTTCCCCAATTGATAAAATGACCAAATGACATGAACAGGTAGTTTTTAGAAGAAACAACTAAAATCTATAATCATTTGAAAAATTCTCCAAATCACTATTGATTAAAGAAATGCAAATTAAAATATTATGATATACCACCTCACACCTATCAGATTGCTAACCTGACAACAAAGAAAAATGAGAGATGCTGGAAGAAAAGTGGGAAAATAGGGACACTAATACACTACCTGTGGAATTGTAAACTGGTTCAACCATTCTGGAGAACAACTTATAACTATGCACAAAGGGCTATAAAGTTATGCATACTTTTAAAATCATTGCTAATTTTAGATCCCAATGAGATTAAAGAAAAAAAGGAAATGACATATATATTTATACATATATATATATATATATATATATATACATACATACACACAAAAATATTTGTAGCAGTTCTTTTCATTATAGCAAAGAATCAGAAATTATCAATTGGACACTGACAAAACAAGTTGTGGTATATGATTGTGACAGACTATTATTGTAGTCTAAGAAATGATGAGGGGAATGGTTTCCAAAAAAACCTGGAAAGATATATATGAATTGATGCAAAGTGAAGTTAGCAGAACCAGGAGAACATTGGGCAAAGTAACAGCAATTTTGTAATGATGATCAACTGTGAAAGTCTTAATCCTCTAATCAAGACAATTCCAAAAGACTTGTATTGAAAAATACTGTCCATCTCCAAAGGGAGAACTGATGAACTGAGTGCAAGTTGAAATATATTTTTTCACTTTATTTTTTTTCCTTCTTTTTGGCAACATGACTAACATAGAAATATGTTTTGTATGATTTCACATATTTGATATATTGCTTGCTTCTCAAAAGGAAGGAAAGAGGTTGGAAGGAGAAAATGAATTTGGAACTCAATTTTTTTAATGGCAAAAATAAACAAAAAATTTAAAAATTAATTGCTTTTTCGTAAAGCATCTTTTTAAAGTTTTTATGAATCATTGTTATGTCTGGATGATTATGAGCAACAGTTAGACCTGTGATAATGATCTGGTCAGTTCCCATACGATTTGTTGGTTGAATTCTTTGAGTCAATAATAGCTGAGCAACCACTCCCCCAATGAACTTCAGTGGTCCCTATTATGTCTAGGACCAAATACATAAATCTCTTCACAACCTGATTCCTTCTTGCCTTTCCTGTTATCATTCTCTATGCACTGTGATCTAACCATATTTGCCTACATGTTCTCCACACATAGTGCTCTATTCCATTTTTATGCCAGGGCACCAACTAATCCCCATGCCCAGAATGCACACCACCCTCATCACCTCCACCTTCTCTGAATCCCTAATTTCCTTCAAGACACAAGCAACATCTTCTCCATGAAGTCTTCTTACCCACTCCCCTATCCCTCAGCTACTAGTACTCCCTTTCTAAAAACAAGCATGCACTTTTTTATAAATCACATATGTACTTATATAAGATGCCCCCAAAGTCTTATTATTAATTGCTTAAAACTCTGCTGTGATTTCTGGAACATATATTTGTACATGTTTTCTCCCCTTTAGAATGTAAAGTTCTTGAGGACAGAAAGTGCTTCACTTTAATTTTTTTATTTCTAGTTTCATACCTTTCACACAGTAGGTACTCAATAAATGCTGATTGATTGATTAAAAGGAACTTTCCCCCTTGTATCTAAAGTCCAAATGAAATCATAAAGCTGTAAAATTAAGAAAGGACCCAGAGAACAGATAGATAAACATAGCAGAAGAGGAAGAAAGACCTTAGGACAAGTTTACTATTTATTTTTGTCAGATGCAATTATTATTGCCATCACTGATATAGTTAAATGTCCTTCCGTAGTTGTTTTCCTTTATACCAAGGGAAGATTCTATCTGGAGGTATGATGGAAATGATTAACATAAAGACAAAATAAATCAACAATGCCAATTTAAATGGTAAGAACAAAGCAAAACAAAAACCTAACATTTGGGTTGGTAAAATGAGATTTGTTCATAAAGGCTAACTTCAAATATAAAAGTTCCTGGATACAAAGGTGTTTACAACTCAATTATTCAGCAGCCAGAATATTTATGCAAAAGAGGGGGGAACAAGTTATCCTGGGCACCAAATTATATTTAAACCTCCTGGTTTATGCTTTAATACTGTTTTTCTATAACTATTGACCTTTTCACCATGACCACTCTTGACATTTCCTAATGTCAAGAATTTCCATGAGACCCCTATGTTTTTCTGCTTAAAAAGACAAAGTGATATTATGTCTATTGGGTGCTGTCAAGCCTACAAATGATTAAAATGCAGGCAATCACCCTGAAATGAAGTTAAAGTTTAAAGAAAAGGTCTTAAAAAGTTAGTTATCAACTCAGCATCAATGCCAGTTTCACAAACTACTTTCTGTCTCTCCATATAGGAATTTTAAATGAATAATGATATTCAAATGAGTGGGCCAGACTAAGTTACTTTCCTTCTCTCCATTCTTGTTTCCTGATCTGGAAAATTGGGATAACGATAACATCTAATTCCTGAGGTTTATCGTGAAGATAAGAGATCATGAATTTCAAATCAAGTCAAATCAATGAGCATTTATTAAGCACCTACTATGTACCAGACACTGTGCTAAGCACTGGGGATACAAAGAGAAAAAATATTATCCCTACTTTCAAGAAACTCATAATCTAGCTGAGGAAACAACACACAAACAACTGTGTACAATGATCTATATAAGATGAAGTGGAGATATTATCAGAGGGAAAACATTAATGTTAAAAAAGGATTATGAAAGACTTCTTGGAGAAAGTCCGATTTTAACGGGGACCTGAAGGAAGCTTGGGGGCTGCAGAGATGAAGAAGTGCATTCCAATCATGGGAGACAGTCACTGAAAATACATGAAGTTGGAAAATAGAGTGCTTCGTACTGGGAACTGCAAAGAAGCCAATGTTAACGAATCAAAGAGCATGTGGGAGAGCAGGGGTGGTAGGAGGGAGGGGGTCATAAAGTGTAGGAAGAAGCATGCAAGCCTTTTGCAAACTCCAAAATAAGCATTATATAATTGTCATCTATTATTATGATGAAGATGATTCAATGAGAACATTTTGTTCTAACATAGGAATGGGACCATCATGCATATCAGAAAAATAAAGATAGCATTTTTACAAGATAGCAAGCCCCTAGAAAAAATGGCTAATGTCATGACTTTTTTAGTTCTGAAACTATTTTAATTAGTTAAGGTTAAAATCATCTTCTTGAAAAGGTCTAGGAATATTTCATAGCAATAATCACTATCATTCAATGATGACAGACAATAATTATTCTGAAGTCTAAGTACTCTCCAAGTGGCAGCTATATTTTGTTTACCTCTAGTAAACCCAGGAAGATAGAGGTTTTACATTAGTTTATAGCCATTCCCAGGATATTGTAAGGCAAAATCGGAAACATGGGTTGCCATCTACATAACTAATTAAAGGTAACATGAGGCAGCAGGAGTCATCAGCACTTGTGATGGTGAGAATAACATCATTCCAATACTGTTTAGAACCAAATCTGGAATAGAGCTTTTATTTCTGCTCTCAGTCCAAGGAATTGAAGGCAAAAGATTTGATTTCCTCTTGTGTGTATTCCAGAAATCTTGTTTGTTGGTCAGATTAGAGGATGGTAGGGGTGGGAAACTGATCCTTGAAAGAGAACTGCTCTTTCAGAATTCAACAGTGACATTCTTATAAACAAATCCAAAACTATTCTTAGGACTCCATTTGATCTCTCCCTCTCTCATCTGATCTTGTTCCTCACTTGACTTCAGACAGGTTCTTTTTCTTAAACTCTGCAAGTTTTCCTTCTTGATGTATTTTGGGGGATGTGACTATATTTCTATTTTTTAAATCCCAATTTTATCATTTTTAATTTAAATTTTTCTAAATAAAGTTTAAAATTTTTCCTTCTTGAATGCCTTTCCTCCACCCACTGAAGCAAGCAATATATAAATTATAAATGTGAAATCATGTAAAACATTTCCCTATTAGCTATATCACAAAAAAGCAAGAAAAATAAAGTGAGAAAATTATACTTCAGTTTGTATTCAGAGTTCATCAGTTCTCTTTCTGGGGGTGGTTCTCATTTTTCCTCATGGATTTGTCTTGGATCATTATGTTGATCAGAACAACTAAGTCTTTCGTAGTTGATCTTTAGTACAATATTGCCATTACTGTGTATAATGATCTCTTAATACCATTCACTTTCTTTTACAATAATTCTTATAGGTCTTCCCATTTTTTAAACCATCCCCCTTTTCATTTCTTATAGCACAATATTACATCATTACAATCATATGCCACAACTTGTTCAGCTATTCCCCAATTGATGAGATCCCCTTGATTTCCAATTTCTAGTCACCACAAAAAGAACTGCTATAAATATTTTTGTACATATTGTAAAGATCTCTTTATAGTCCAAAACTAAGAGTGGTATTTGACCTCTGTAGTAGTGGGTATGCATAGTTTTATATCTCTTTGGGCATAATTCCAAGTTGTTCTCCAAAATGGTTCATCACTCCACCAATTATTTGTTCATTAGTGTACATATTTTCCCTCTCCCTATTGTCCCTTGTCCCTTAGACCCTTCTGATAGATATGAGCTACTATCTCAGAGTTGTTTTAATTTGCATATCTCTAATCATTAATGATATAGAACATTTTTTCATAAGACTAGAGATAGCTTTAATTTCTTCTGTTGAAAACTGCCTCTTGAAACTGGAAAATGAGTGGATGCCCCTCAATTGGAGAATGGCTGAATAAATTGTGGTTTATGAATATTATGGAATATTATTATTCTGTAAGAAATAACCAGCAGGATGATTTCAGAAAGGCCTGGAGAGACTTACATGAACTGATGCTGAGTGAAATAAGCAAGACCAGGAGATCATTATATATTTCAACAACAATACTATATGATGATCAATTCTGATGGACGTGATCCTCTTCAACAATGAGATGAACCAAATCAGTTCCAATAGAGCAGTAATGCACTGAACCACCTCCACCCAGCGAAAGAACTCTGGGAGATGACTATGAACCACTACAAAGAATTCCCAATCCCTCTATTTTTGTCCACCTGCATTTTTTATTTCCTTCACAGGCTAATTGTACACTATTTCAAAGTCTGATTCTTTTTGTATAGCAAAATAACTATATGGACATGTATACATATATTGAATTTAACTTATACTTCAACATATTTAACATGTATTGGTCAACTTCCCATCTGGGGGAATGGGTGGGAGGAAGGAGGGGAAAAGTTGGAACAAAAGGTTTTACAATTGTCAATGCTGAAAGATTACCCATGCATATATCTTGTAAATAAAAAGCTATAATAAAAATATATATATAAAAAAGAAAACTGCCTCTTGCTATCCTCTGACCACATCAATTGGGGAAGAGGTCTTATTTTATAAATTTGTCTCATTCCCTGTGTATTTGAGAAATGAGACCTATATTGGAGAAAATTTTATATTATTTAATTCTGATTATATCCCGATTATTAGATCTATTTTTGATTTTGTTTTGAGATCATAATTGTTGCCTTTTTACCTCAGCTTAATTATAAAAGATTATATTTACTTTAACTCTTTGAGTGTCTTAAGTGTGTCTCCTGTAAATGACATATAGTTTGATTCTAGTTTCCATCCCTTCTACTATCCACTTCCATTTTATGGGTGAGCTTATTCCATTTACATTCACAATTATGATGACTAACTGTATTTCTCTCCATCCCATTTTCTTCTCATTCTTCTTCTCTCTCTTTTTATCCTGTCCCTCCTCAAAAATCTATTTTACATCTGACCCTTGCCTCCTTTCCTTTTTATCAGCCAATACAATGATGCTTAAATTATCTCTCCTTGATTTAGGTTGATTATTTTCCTAAGGAGATAATTCAATTTTTTTTTCTATTTTTTCATTCTTTTGGATCTGTTTTATTCTATTCTTTTTTGGTATCTCATGAAGTCATTAACTTCTACTTACCCATTTCCAATTTTTAAGGAATTATTTTCTTCAGTGAGATACTGTATCTTGTTTTACATTGACCAATTCTGTTTTAATTTTTTTTTTTCTGAGACAATTGGGGTTAAGTGACTTTCCCAGGGTCACACAACTAGCAAGTGTTAAGTGCCTGAGGCCAGATTCAAACTCATGTCTTTCTGATTTCAGGGCTGATGCTCTATCCATTGCACCACCTAGCTGCTCTGTATCTTTTTCTTACTTTAAATTCTATTTCTTTCTGACTCCTTAATATGGGTTCTGTCTTTTGCCAGTCTTCAGGATTGTATTCCTAGATCTTTCTCATCTCCCCTGCACTGACTATTTTGTGAGAATTATGATCTTTGGGATTTTATCTTTCTTTTTCTTAACCCTTAAAATTGACTTAAAAAAATTTAGAGTGTCAATACAAATTTAATTTTCCTCTCTTATATCACAAATTCTAAAATTGTAGACTTACTCCTTCTCATGATCCAAATCATGACTATATCAGAAAGTTGATAAAGGTATGGATTTGGGAGTCAACTATCTGTGCTAATTATTGAAAATGATTAAACAGTTGTTAAGATAATAGAAAAAGGGAAAAAAGAAGAAACTCAACAAGTTCATTAATGACCTTGGAAGAAATAGCTTTCACTAGAGTCTTAAGGATAGAAGCAAACTGAGAAGTCAGTGAGTGATAAAGATAGCAAGTAGAAACTAATGTTTGCAAGTTAGCTGGTAAACTCAAGGAAAGAAAAAGGAGGCTGCCAGAAGTAAAAGAATGGATTATAAAAGAGAGGGCAGATTATAAGAGAAAGGCTGCTATTAGAAACAAAATAGACTTTTGAAGAAAGACAGGATAAAAGGAGAGAAGAAAATGGGATGGAAGGAAACACACAGTAATCATAATTGTAAGTGGAAGTGGGATAAACTCGCTCATAAATGCATTGTAAAGTAGATTAAAAACCATAATCAAACAGTATGTTGTTTATAAGAGATGCACTTGAACTGGAAAGACACACACAGAATTAAAATAGAGGGCTAGAGTAAAATCTAATATGTTTCAGCTGAACTTAAAAAAGGCAGGGGTGGTCATCATGATCTCAAAGCAAAAAATAGACCTAATTTAAAGGGATAATCAGGGAAATAGCATATTACTAAAAGATACTATAGATAATGAAGTAATATTTTTTAAAATGTTTCATTTCTCTGATTAAAGCCTACTTTCTCAAATATATACTAAATCTAGATCTGAGTCAAACTTACAAAAATAAGGGTAATTACCTAATTGATGAATGGTCAAAGGATATAAACAGGCAATTTTCAGGAAAAACCAAAACTGTTTATAGTCATATAAAAAATTATCTAAATGAGTGTTGATTAGAGAAAAGCAAATTAAAACAATTCTGAGACACCATTTCACTAGATACCACTATCTGAAATTGCAAACGCTATAAGGGATGGGGGAAAATAGGTACACCAATGAACTTTAATGAAGTAGTGAAGTTGTCCAATCATTCTGGAGAACAATTTGGATGTAATGCATACACTTTGACTCAACAATAATAGTACTAGATCTGTATCTCAAAGAAATCTTTAAGGGGGAGGGAGGTGTTGAAGGACCTATATGCTCATTAGTTGGGAAATGGCTAAGCAAGTTATGGCATATGGTTGTAATAGAGTACAATTGTGCTGTGGGAGCTGACTATTGTGCCATGGGAATAGTTTCAGAAAAACATAGCAATACATGTATGAACTGATACAAAGTGAGAAGAACCAAGAGATCATTTTGCACAGTAACAGCAATATCGTGATGATAATCAACTGTGAAAGTTTGGGCTACTTTTGATTAATTCAATGATCTAAGATAATTCCAAAGAACTCATGATGAGTTCTCTCTACAGAGAGCTGGTGAGCTCTGAATGAAAAATGAAATATGATTTTCTTAGTTTATTTTTCTTAATTTTGTTAATATGGCTAATCTGATTCCATATTTATAATTGACATATATTGCTTGCCTTCTCAGTGGTTGGGAGAAAGTATAAGTTGAAGGAATAGAATTTGGAACTCAAAATTTAAAAAGAAAAAATGTTTAAAATAATAAAATAAAATAAGTCAAAGGGGAGTTGAATTTGAAAAGAAAAAGCATGTTGTTTACCTACCGATAAAAATTAAATTCATGGAAGCTGGATGAGATCACCACATGAAATAGTTTTGGACATGAGGAATCTTAGACATCTATGTAACATACAGTTGAAGAGATACAATAGGCATTTGGAGATGCAAGACTGGAAATCAGAAGAGAGGTTGGGGCTTGATACCTATATCTGACAATCATATAGATGTGATTGAATCCACTGGTACAGAGAAGATTTCCAAATGACACATCATAGAGGAAGAAGAGAAGAGGGTTTAGGTCAGAGACATAGGGAACACCCTTAGTTTACCTGCTATGATTTGAGAAGATCCAGCAAAGACTGAGAAAGAAATGTCAGCTAGGTAATAGGAAAACCAGAAGAGAATGGTCTTCCCAAAATGTAGAGAGAAGAAAATATCAAAGAGGAAAAGTCATAAATGGGTCAAAGGCAGCAGAGAGGTAAAGGAGAATAAGGATTGAGAAAAGTCCATTGGGTTTGGCAATTTTAGAGAGAGCAGTTCCAAGAAGGCAATAAGGAAAGAAGATGTAGTTCATATGTGTATTTTATTTTTGATAGGACAGAAAAAACATTGAAATTCAATGGAGGAAAAAATTGTACATAACCATTATGGGTAATTTAACAATCAATAAAAAATTAATTAAAGAATTTTATGATGAGAACCTAGTTAAAGTTAGAAAGCAGGATTTAAACCCAAGTTCTCTGATTTCAAGGTCCCTATTCAATCAACTACTTCCCTTTGCCTCTAAAAATATAGTAATTTAACTAGGCTAACAAAACACTGAGTAGAGGTTTTAGGGTACCTATCCTAATGAATAATAAGAATTGGAAATTTGCATATTAATCATTTGTAATAATTTTTAATTAGCACATTGACTAATTATTATATTAATTAAATATACTTTTAAATGGCTTAGTAAGCTTGTTCTCTGAAGTAATTTTAGCATGTTCCCATCTATCTCATTTCTTTTTTTGCTTGAGTGTCTGACTTCATCGACCCAGTATACTTCCAGTGTGGCAATTCCTTCAGCTAAAGGAGATCTGCACCTTCCTTGCCCTTATGATCTTAAATTTGACTAGAAGAGTGAAAAGATAAGTGCAGCCAGTATTATCTGAGGCAAGAATTGATACTCCTGACTCCAGGATGATCTTCCTATTCATTAAAACACACCCTCTCCCACGTGTAGCACAGAGCTCAATTTCTGTCCAAATTATTACAGGTTCTCAATTCATGGAGACTGAATTACAGAGTTATTTTTTTCTGTGTGCTCCAAAAGCTGTTGTATGGCCATTCCAAGGTGCAAGTGATCCATGATATCAGCAGAAGAACAGATTGCACTGTGAATATATCATTGATTCATAGGTGTTAGTGTCTAGACAAAGCTCTCATAAAACTTTAACAATGATTAAAAACCTTTTGAGAGAAAAGTAGCAATGTCTCCAGGAAGGGGAAATGATCAAGAACAGAATTAAAAATTGAAAAGAGTTGCTATACATGGCAAACTGGATCTTTATTCATTAACTTTATGAGCTAAAGAGAAAGTTGTTTTCAAATAGTCACTAACAAAAGACCAAAGGGAAATCAAGTATGTGGATCATAGATGTGGAATTGAAAAAGAACCTCCTCATTTTCCAGATGAGGAAACTGAAACCCCTCCAAGAGAACCATAATATTACAGATAGAGAGGTGGAAGATCCCTTAAAGGTCACTGAATACAACCTCCAAATGAAGAAACTAAAGCACAAAAAAGTTAAGTGCCTTCCAAAGTCACTTAGTGAATAGCAGATTGAGGATTCAATCTCAGGTTATCCTACTCCAAATTTTCCAATCTTCCCACTTCATCATTGATTCCAGCAGGGTATCACAATATTCTTTTTTAATTTTTTTAATCCTGTGTAAGTCTGGTCAAAGATGTACATACTCCTTTCTGTATTCTGCCTTTGGGGATGAGACTAGGCAGTGGAGGAAGATTAAGATATAATAGAAAGAACATAGTATCATGAATTAGGTGGTCTGGATTTGAATTCTAGCTCTGCTATTGTTATTTAACTCCAGGCAAGCCCTTTCCCCTCTCTGGGACTTGGCTTTCTCAACTGTAAGATACGGTGACTAGATAAAATCTCTAAGACTAATTTTGTAATCTCTGAAAAAACAGATGGGACAGTCAATTCAAAAAATTCTTTCAGCACATACATGGATTTCATTAAACATTTCTGATGAGTTAAAGTATATATTCAGTCATGTCACTTCTCTATTCAAGAACTATATTATTCAGATAAAAATCTTTTATCTGACATTCAAGGACAACTCCTTGGTGCTAGTTAACTTTTCCAAACTTATCACTACCCATCCTTTAATTCAAATGCTATGTTCTCCATGATGTCTGTCTCAGATCTCATGTAAACATCATATAATCCCTGGTATTTAGCACAATGCTCTCTGTACATAGTAAGTTAAAATAAGGAGTCTCAGAGGAAGGAACTAAGAGATTGAGCTGAAATTGAGAAGTTAGGAGCAACAAGTACAAATCAGAATGATGGAAAAGCTATTATTGATAAAAATCAATCAATCAATATTTATTAAATGCCTACTATTTGCCAGGCACTAAGTGCTAGGGATACAAAAAGAGACAAAAGACAATCCTTGCCTGCAAGGAACTTACAGTCTAATAGGGGAAATAATATGCAAATAAATATGTATTTTTTTAATATTTTATTTTGAAATTTAACACACAAAAAAACCACAGCATTTCCCTTCAACAGAATACAAAGAAAGAAATAGAGAGACAGATACAGAAATTCTATGGAAAACTGACTCTCTTTCTATGATGCTAGTATTTTTAAGAACATAAAAAAACTCTACAAACCACTTTCAAAACTATCCCACTTTTTTGTGCTTCTTCCTGTCTCTTCTGTATATGTTTAACATGGTTTTGATAACCTTCTTTTGGGATAACTCTGTAATTCAGTCTCCATGAATTGAGAATCTGTAATAATTTGGACAGAAATTGAGCTCTGTGCTACACGTGGGAGAGGGTGTGTTTTAATGAATAGGAAGATCATCCTGGAGTCAGGAGTATCAATTCTTGCCTCAGATAATACTGGCTGCACTTATCTTTTCACTCTTCTAGTCAAATTTAAGATCATAAGGGCAAGGAAGGTGCAGATCTCCTTTAGCTGAAGGAATTGCCACACTGGAAGTATACTGGGTCGATGAAGTCAGACACTCAAGCAAAAAAAGAAATGAGATAGATGGGAACATGCTAACCCATTTCTCACCTTCCAGTCTCCTTTCCAATTAAAAAAGAGAGAAAAAAAATTCTTGCAACAAATAAGACTAGTCAGGCAAAACAAAACCATAAGGTAACTACATTCAAAATTATGTCTCTTTCTGTAACTTGAGTACATCACCTCTCAGACCTTAGGTAGCAAACTTTATCATCAGTCCCTTTGGCTAATCGTTGCATTGTTCTGAGATTTTAGATTTTCAAAATTGTTTTTTTTAACAGTATATAAATTATGTTCTTGGCTCTGGTCTCTTCACTCTGTATTAGTTTGTACTACTCAGGATTCTTTGGAATTGGGTCTTGTCATTTCTCCCTGTGTACTGTCTCATGTGAGGATATCATCAGCTCCCATGGGTTCAGTTGTCATCTTTATGTAATTAATTACGAATCTATATAGTCAGCCAACAAATCTCTCCTGAATTCTAGGTCTGCATCATCAACCAAAATGCTTGCTTTTAAAGCCCTTACAACCATTTCATACCTTTTCTGTCTTCTTATACTTGGTTCTGCTCCTTTCTTCTCACACCTGACTCTCCTCTCCTTGAAATTTAACTATTCTCTATTCAAGAACTTGAATAGAGTTCTTGCCCTGTTTCTCCACCATGTGCAGAATATTCTGCTTTCTTATACTTCCCTCCCTCTCACATACTCTTCCATCAGTCACACTGACCTTTCTATTCCATGAACAAGATTCTCCATCTCAGATCCAGACATTTTTGCTGGCCGTTCCTCATCCCTCGAATGTGCCTTCTACCTTCCCTGATTTCTTTCAAGTTCCAGTTAAAATCTCTTCCACAAGAAACCTTTCCCAACTCCTTCATTCTAGTGCCTTTCCTCTTTTAATTATTTCTTATTCTATTTGTCCTATAGATAGTGCCTTTGTTCCTATTTGTTTGCTTTCTATTTTCTCATCAGATTAAGGACACAGACTGTTTTTTCCCTCTTTCTCTATCTCCAGCATTTAGAAAAGTTCCTGGCACCTAGTAGGCACTTAATAGATGCTTATTGATTGACTGATTCTTTGTCTCTACTTCTTGGCATATCAGAAAGTTCCAAGTTGATGGTAAAAGTTAAATAAATACTTTTGACAGTGGATAGAGTGCAGAGTCTGAAGTCAGGAAGTTCACATTTTATTTCAGACACTTCTGGCTGTGTGATCCTATTGTTTGCCTCAGTTTCTACAACTGCAAAATGGGGATAGCACTTACTTCCTAAGATTATTCTGAGGATCAAATAAAATAAGATTTGTAAAGCTCAACACAATGCCCAGCACATAGTAGGCATTTTATTTTATTTTATTTACTTATCCTCTTCTCCACTTCTGTTAAAAAGCGTATTTATTTTTCTAATCACCAAGGTTTGCAGCCTTAGTATTATCCTCAACTCCTCATTCTCATTTACTTTCTATATCTAATCAGTCACCATGTTTTTTTTTCATTTCTACTTGCACACCATTTCTTAGACCTGTCCCCTTCTCTTCATTCACTTAGCCCTGGTTCCCACCCTCATCACCTCATGTCTGGTCTGGCCATATCATTTCCTTAATCAATAAACTACAATAAAATACAATAAACTACAGTGGCTCCCTATAATTGCAAGCATCAAATATAAATTCTTGATTGACATTTATAGCCTTTTACAGCCTTGTTCCAGCCTACCTTTCCAACCTTATTATACATTAGTCTCCATCAGATACACTATAGTCCTGCCAAGTTGTTCTTATAAATAACATCCCATGTTCCATCTCTGTCTTTGCACTGGCTGCCCCTTCCTGCACTTTCCCATTCCTGGAATCCACTCACTCCTCCCCTCTGTCTCATATTCCCTTATTTCCCTCCAACCTCAGATTCAATATTACCTTCTACATTGCTTTTCAAGATCCCCTCAACTGCTAGTACCTTCTTTTCCAAATCTACCCATATTTATTTTCTCTGTATTCTTTGGGTGAAATATGGATAAACTTCGGTTTTACAGGTTTTGATAGTTATCAGGATAGCCAAAAAAACTGCCTTTTAATCAGGTGATAATGACCATGTGGGTCTCAAATGTACTGATGCGTGGAACACTCTCTCTCCTCTCTGCCTCCTGGCTTCCTTCAAAGTCTAGCAAAAACCCCACCTTCTACAGAAAGCCTTTCCTAATCTCCATGGATTCCTCTGCCCTCCCTCAGTGGATTAGTTACAATTTATCCCGTATATATAGCTTGTTTGTACATAGTTGTTCATATGTTGTTACCCCCAGAGGACTGCGAGCTTCTTGAGAATAGGGACTACCTAGTGCCTTTCTTTATATCCTCAATATTTAGCACAGTGCCCTGGCACCTAGTAGGCACTTAATAAATGCCAACTAATTGATTGATTGATTGGTAATGTCTCTTCCAGAAAATCTAAACACATAGTAAATAAGGTAAGCTGCTCTTCATCATTGCCATGGGCTAAAACTCACAACAGATATATACCAATTTGATTAAAACCACAGATCTGGAGAATGCCCGGAGGAGAGGCTCTGCTGGGCTTACCCTCACTCAGGATATCTCCCATCACACCATATGTGCTCACCTCTGACTCAGACCTTTTCCTGTGATTTACAAAGAGGAAAAAACTTGACAAGAAAAAGATGGTGGACTGGGATTAACTTGGGTTCTAAAGAAAGCCAGCCTTCATTGTCAATCATTTATTGAAGGTAATGATAACCAGAGTACAAAAAGAGCTGAGCTACTTTCTTTCCTTACTTTATGTATCAGAAATGATTAGCTGATACATAAAGTAAGGAAAGAAAGTAGCTTAGCTCTTTTTCCTCATTCAATACCAGTTTGTATTGAGCAGAATGCTCACAAGGATGAGAATAATCAGTTCCCTGCACAACAGAGCAAAGGGGGATAGTAGCTTATAGGTAAAAGTTGGGGAAAGATGCCATTTGAGGGAACATCCAGTGATGCTAGAGGATGAAGGGAATAGGGGAAAGGGAAATGAAAGGGAAAATAGTTAAAGACAGAGTATGTAATGCAACATTAAGGATTGTTGGTGATTTGGAGTCTGACCAACTAGAGTTTCATATCAGTCTTTGGGGATCAAGAGGGTCTCAGACTGTGTGCTGATACATCTATAACTGGTAGAGGGGTTTCCTGTTTCCTAACGTCCTATGTGAACTTGTCTGCCTCTCTTGGGGTTTTCAAGAGTATGCCGGAGCCAACTTCAAGCCATTTGTTAAATTCTCAGTAAGAACCATACACCCTGGAAAACAGCAAACACTACAAATCAGTACATGATTTATTGTTCTGTTGATTGTCTAGACTTGGGAAAATGATGCAGAAAACATTAATAACACAAATTAAATTTAAGTGTATATGCTATTGGACTACTTGTCATCTAAGAGAGGGAGTAAGAGAAGCGGGAATTGGAACACAAAGTTTTGCAAGAGTTAATGTTGAAGAATTATCCATGCATATGTTTGAAAATAAAAAGCTTTAATAAAAAAAAAAGTACATGCATACATTTTTCTGGAGAGTTGGTTATTAAACATTTATCAGAACATTGTAGTTTATTCTATTTATACATATATGGCTTAGCCTCTGAGGGAAAACCATGACTGTGCAGGTCTATGGTACAGACTAAATTCTTTTTTGTCCCAGGAATAAAGAACTTCCAAGAAATTCAGACATGCAGAGCTTGATGCAGTGGTCTCTTCCCTGGCCCGGACCAGAGGCAAAAGGCTCCAGTCACTTTCTAGCTAACAATCACAGAAATGTTCATTTTGCTTTGATCTTTCATCTCATCATGATCAAAGTTGGAAGCATGTTAAAACTGGAAAATCACAGTAAGAGAGGGAGAGAGAAAAGGAAGAAGAAAGATTTAAAAGGAGCAAGATCTGGATTTTCGGGTTATAATGATACCAAGAGGCAGAGAAGAAATTAAGCTATCCAAGGAAAGTTGATTTGCTACATTTAAGGCTTCATGTCGATGTATGAGTTTTAAGCTCAACTAATCTAAAAGCCCAATCAGTAAGGAAATGACTTCTACCAAATTGCACCCACACACACACACACACACACAAAAAAAAAAAAAAAAAAAAAAAAAAAAAAAAAAAAAAAAAAAAAAAAAAAAAAAAAAAAGCTCTTGGAAACTATGAAGCTAGAGAATCATGGGGAAAGGGATTAAAATATCCTCAACCCAAATTTCTCATTTTATAAATGAGGAAACTGAGGTCCAGACAGGGTAAAGAGATGTTCCAAGGTCATATGAGGGAAGAGAGGGAATTAGAACAACAAAAAATTGTTTCAAGGTCTTTTGAAAGTGGCAGAGCCAGAACCTAAACTTAAGACCTATATATGACCCCCGATCTTTCATTTTTTTCTACTGAACATTTTGATAAATTTACTCAAGTTCACCTTCCATTGGGTGCATCTTTTCTCTGTTTTCAGTCATGCAATAAACATTTATTAAGGGCTTATTAACACCAGGCATATACAAAAAGGAAATACAAAAAGAGGCAAGAGACAATTTCCATCCTCAAGAAATCCACAATTTAATGGGGAAACAACATTCAAACAAATATATACAAAGCAAATTATATTCCAGATAAACAGGAAATAATTAACAGAGGGAAGACACTGGAATTAAGAAAGATAAGGAAAGGTTTTGTGTAGAAGATGAGATTTTACTTGGAACTTTAAGGAAGTCAAGGAGATCAGTAAAGTGTTCCAGGAATAGAGGACATCCAGAGAAAATGTCCAAAAGTGAGAAATGGAGGGTCTTGTTCAAGGATGTGCAGGAAGACAAGGGCACTGAATGAAAGAGTATTAAAAGAGAGTAAAATGCAAGAATACTGGAAAAAATATGAAGGGCTCTGATTGAGAAATGCAAATTAAAACAACTCTGAGGTATTGCTATACATCTCTCAGACTGGCTAAAATGACAGGAAAAGATAATGATGAATGTTGGAGGGGATGTGGAAAAACTGGGACACTGATGCATTGTTGATGAAGTTGTGAAGTGATTCAGCCATTCTGGAGAGCAATTTGGAATTATGCCCAAAGAGCTATCAAAATGTACATATCCTTTGATCCAGCAGTGTTTCTACTGGACTTATATTCTCAAAGAGATCATAATAGAGGGCAAGGTAGCCACATGTGCAAAAATGTTCGTGGCAGCCCTTTTTTAGTGGCAAGGAATTGGAAAGACAGTGGATTCCCATCAATTGGGGAATGGCTGAATAAGTCATGGTACATGAATGTTATAGAATATTATTGTTCTATAAGAAATGATCAGTAGGATAATTTCAGAGAGGCCTTGACTTATATGAATTGATGCTAAGTGAAATGAGCAGAACTAGATCGTTATACATGGCAACAGCAAGACTATACAACAATCAATTCTGATGGATTCTTCTCAACAATGGGATGATTCAGACCAGTTCCAATGATCTTGTAATGAAGAGAGCCATCTGCACCCAGAGAGAGGACTGTGGGAACTGAGTGTGGACCACAACATAACATTTTCACTCTTTTTGTTGTTGTTTGCTTGCATTTTGTTTTCTTTCTCATTTTTTTTTCCTTTTTGATCTGATTTTTGTGGAGCAGCAAGATATTTGTAGAAATATGTATAGAGGAATTGCATGTGTTCAACATATATTGGATCACTTGCCGACTGGGGGAGGGAGTTAGGGAAGGGGGAAATTAGAACACAGGATTTTGTAGGGATGAATGTTGAAAATTATCCATATATATATTTTGAAAATAAAAAGCTTTAATTAAAAATAATAAATAATAAACTAAAAAAGAAATGAAAGGCTCTGATTCCCAAGCAGAGTATTTTCCTAAGAATTCTGCTACTCATTTCTTTCAAGGCTATAAAAATGATGAGAAGGTAGAGATATCATTATCACTGGGGAAATATGAGTAACCAAAGAAGGAAAGAGAGAGAGAAGAGAGGAACAGAGACAGAGAGAGAGGAGAGAAAAGAAGGTATGGGGGAGGGAGAGAGAAGGAGACAGAGAGAGAGAGGAGGAGGAGAGAGAAAGACAGACAGAGAAAAAGGAGAAAGAGAGGAGAGAGAGAGAAAGAGGGAGAGAGACAGACAGACAGACAGACAGACAAAAAAGGGGAGAGACAGAGAGAGACAGAGGCAGAGACAGAGAGCCCACTGTAGTAATACCAGTGCAGGTGAAATAACATTGGTTCTGCAGCCAAAGGACCTGAGTTTAAATTCTGCTGCTGATTTTTATCATCTGTATGTATGACACTGGGTAAGTTACTGAACTACAAGGGAATTCTGTCCTCTGGCACAGTTGGACTAAAGGCTGACAAGGGATCAAATCTGATTGGTCTTGGTGCTCTTGACTATTTCCAGACTAGGTAGCTACCTGGCTTGGAGGGATCCAAACAATGACTGTGCTGGAAGCCACAGTGATGACCAATCAATGAGTTCCAGATCTGGCTCTGTCACAACCCTGTCACCCACATGATTATGGTATCACTGTGAGTTGACAGAAAACCCTTGAAGTCATTCTGGAGCAATGGTGGTAAATACATCACCATTTGGCACGAGGCCCCTGGCTCAGTCAAGAACATCAGTATGATACCACCACAATCAGCCAAAGATTTGAAAGCCAAGGACCACAGCTACCTCTCACGTGGTAGGGAAGGAGGAAGGAAGCTGGATTAGATTAATTCAGAGGTCTTTTCAATTCAAGCTGTAACATTCAGTGGTCCCATAAAAATCAATAGAAACTGTAGCTGGAAGGCTGCAACAGTCATTCGTTTTGCTATTAAGCGAATCTATCTAAGAGCTATCTAAGAGATTTAACAAGGTTCCCAAAGGCATCTTGCTTTCTGCCCTCCATTTCCCTCCCCCATCCATCCCAAAAAAAGCTTAGGCATCAAAATAGTCTCTCCCTTTATTTATTTTCTCCATGTAGTCCCTACAGGGGCTTGGGTAACTGAGATATGGTTTGGAGAATGTTGAGTGAAAATATGGTGCCTTTGAACTGGAATATTATTCAGTTGGCTCCCATCTGAGTTGCTGTGCCAAAACACAAAGTTAATAGCAGGTCACTGAAGGTGGCCAACACAAGCCCTGAAAATTAAGTCCCCTCTGAACCAGATCACTAAGAATAGCTCCCTCCAATAAAGTCCTTGTCTAATGCCTTATTCTTCTATGAAGTGACCTTGAGCTATGGAAGGTGTGACTAGAAAGGTTTCAAGTGTAGACTCAATCATGTGAATCTGAAGACTAGGTGAACTAAGTGTGAGAAGGCTCATCCCCAGGATGACTTTTTTGATCAATGTGAACATATTGAAGCAATGATGACCCAAATCCATACGCCATATTTTAAGGTTTGCAAAGTTCTTTATAATAACAATGAGGGAGAAATCATTACCCCCATTTTGTAAATACCATTACCCCTAATTTACCAATTAGGGATACTGACACTAATTAGGTGTCTTTACCTATTACTTTTACCAATTAGGAACTGACACTAAGAGAATCAATGAATCAAATATTTGTTATTATTTGGACAGGAAGTAGGATGCAGTTAAAAAAGCATTGGCTTTGGAGTTAAAGGATCTGGGTTCAAATCTTACCTTTTATGCTTTTGCTATGGGACCATGGGCAAATCATATCTATAAACCCCAGCTCCTCACAATAAAATCGGGCAGTTGAAGCAGATGGTCACCAATTTCTCTTCTCACTTTAGATCTATGATATGATCCTATGTGCCTATTATTACCAAGTATTGTGCTGGCATGAGACATGGAGACAAAAATCAATCGACAAGTGTTTATAAAATGCCTACTATGTGTCAGGCACAGTGTGGTTAAGTGAAATGCCTAGTTGTGTTAAGTGCGGGAATGCAAATAGAAAAAAGAAATCGATCCTGTCTTCCAAGAGTTTTCATCCTACTGGGGAAGATAATGCTTCTATAAATAAATTAGCCCACAAAAAATAAACCAGGGTAAATGGAGAGGAAGTAGGTGAGGAAACCAGGAAAGAATTTGTGCAGGCAGGAATGATTGAGCTGCATCTTTAAGGAAGAGAAACATCATATGAGCCAGAGATGAGGACAAAATATGATCAGGCATGGAGGACAGTAGTCATCAATGGGAACAAAGACCAGATGATTGGACTTGAAGGAAGTAGAAAAATAGGGGAAGGAGACTGATATATATTAAAGTCATAAAAATTAGTTTGTGAGAGGATTTAAGTGTTAAACAGATGAATTTATATTTGATCCTAGAGGCATTAGGGGGTCATTAAAACTGAATTGAGTCCCTTGCTCAAGGTTATATAGAAGAAGTGTCTGAACCATGAACCAAGTTAGCTGACTCCAGATACAGGGTCCTTTTTACTATACTCTACTGTCTAAAAACCACATGGAACTTTGAGAAAATTTCCTGAAATAGATCATTTATGTCAACCAGACCAAACCAGCCTCTAACCTGTGGGTGGCCGGAGTCGAACAGAGCAGGCTAGAGATGGGAGAATCAGGAATCAAACAGAAGTTTAATTTCAAAGTGAGAGAAACAGCTTGCAAGCAAGGAGGAAAATTAGACTCTTGTGCCTGGGGTCCTCTGGCCCCGCCTCTA
This sequence comes from Sarcophilus harrisii, assembly GCF_902635505.1. Taxonomy (NCBI): domain Eukaryota; kingdom Metazoa; phylum Chordata; class Mammalia; order Dasyuromorphia; family Dasyuridae; genus Sarcophilus; species Sarcophilus harrisii. Next base: position 23,331,222 of record NC_045430.1, read on the forward strand.
GTTGGGGGGGACCCACTTTAGCATAGGGAGAACTCAATACCTGACAATGAGGGCCAACAGCTACAAGCTATCCTGAATTTCAGAGTAGAGCTTCGTGGCCAGAACATGGATACAGCTGTACTTATCTGAGCTTCTGAGCTCTTGGTGTTGGTCAAAGCAATACAATAATCATATGAAATAAATCTGAGATTTTGCAGTGACCGAGATTGCCCAGAGAGTGAGCGCAAAGGATTACTGTTATACCAAACTCAGGGCACTGTTTATTTGCTGGGTTTTAGATTTGAGAAACAGGGTGTTTCCTAATATCTTGACATTTACAAAGAATAAGGATTTGTAAAGTCAAGAATTAGGGGACTATAGAAACTGAAAAATGGTCTTTAATTTCTTTGGCCCAATTTTTGCTTTTTATAAAGACATCCATAGGCAATTAAAGAATGGATGCTATATATTTCTACCATTTTAAGATATGTTGGACTACTTGCCATCCAGGGGATGGCATGGGACTATAGAAACTGAAAAATGTTCCTTAATTTTTTTTGCCCAATTTTTGCTTTCTATATAGATGTCCATAGATGATTAAAGAATGGATGCTATATATTTCTACCATTTTTAACATATATTGGACTACTTGCCATCTAGGGAAGGGCATGGGGGAAAGGAGGGAAAATTGGAACACAAAGTTTTGCAAAGGCTAATGTTGAGGCATTGTGCACACATGTGTTTTCAAAAATAAAAAGCTTTGATAAAATAAAATAAAAAGAATGGATGCTATCCAATACCTAGAAGTTACCCTGCAACTTCTAGTCTTATAGAGTTTCCCAGGATGATGAAGAGTTAAACAACCAGGATGTTTAAGAGGTAGGAACTGAACCCAGACTCTGTTCCACCAAGCTGCCTCTTTATTTCCATGATATTGTCTTCAGAACAATAGGCCCTCTCACCCTCTAAATCCTTAACCTCAAATCACCCCCACCACGTAGGACTCATAAGGCTGCTGGAGGATGAGGTAGAACTATACAGAACTGGCCCACGCACTGTCCAACTTCAACTTGGCCCTTGCTGCTCCTAGGCAATCTTACTAAGCATAATCCTCACCATGATTGTTCCAGGCTCTCTTTTCTTAAGCCTCCCGCCCCCACTCTTGGCAGATGACCTTGCCTCTTACTTTACTGAGAAGATGGAGACCATCTGGTGTCAGTTCTTGCTTCTACCCGCTGTCTCAACCTCAGGCCTACAGAGATCAAGATTTGCTGGCTCAAGCCCCCACATATACCCTCATCTTAAACTTCACATATTTATCTAGTCTCTCATATTTCCCTCCAGAGAGGGCATTTCGGCTTCCCATTCCCATGTGAAAGGTCTGCTCTTTGTGGAGTTGGAAAGGATAAACTTAAATTTCGTGCCCTGTGCTACCTTCTTTCCCCAGTTTTCCACCTCCTTGGGCCAGGAAAGTTCTCCTAAGGTTCCAGCGTCGATATTTCTATAGGTGAGACTTTTCCATGCTTTTGTGACCTCCCCATCAGGTTCAGATCACGATGCTTTCAATGACCATGTGAACTGCTGGAGTGTCCATTTCACAGGAAAGGAAATGAGAGCACTACAAACTTCCTGAAACCACCCTGCAATTTGTGGCAGAGCTGGGGCGACACCACAAGGGTCTTGATCTCTTACTTACTCTGTTTTCCGTCTCCTTGGCCACATTCCCTATCTTGATTGTTGCTTCCTCCATTCAACTAAATCCATTCACGTCCAGTCTCCTCTACCAACCCATTACTGGTCTTTTAAAAATAGCATGGGTCCAACTGATTCTATTCTCTCCCCACTTATTCATATCCATCCCTGACACTAGTGACAAAGTGAGCTTTCTCAGGGATGGAGAGAGTCATGTTGTTTCCCTGCTCAACAATCCTCAGTGGATCTCCTTTGCCCAAGTTCAAAATTCTTTCAAAGTTCTCCAAACTCTGACGCCATTCTGCATTTCCAGCTTTATTTCCTATTAATCTCCTTTGCAAATTCTATTCTTCTGCCAAACTGGATTGCTGTACGTTCCTTGAATATTCCATGTATTTTGCTTTCATTTAGGCTAGAACTATGCCTAGAAAATGCTCCCTTCTCAGTATAACTTGCTAAATTTCCACCCATCCTTGAAAGTTCAAATCAAGCACCACCTCCCCATTAAGCTTCTTCTAAGCTATTCCGTTACTATATTCGCTGACCTCAGTTTTTTCTCAGAAAAAAAAAAAACACCTTTCCAATACATTTAACTGGTAACTAGGTGGTACAGCAGGTAGAATTTGAGGAAAACTCATCTTCTGGAATTCAAATCTGGTTTCAGACACTCATCATCTGGATGACCTTGGGCAAATCACTTAACCTGGTTTCCTCAGTTTCCTTATCTGAAAAAGGAAAAAACCATTCTAGTATCTCTGCCAAGAAAACTCCTTTTTGGATAAAGTTAGAAAGAGTCAGAAATGACTGAAAACAGCTGAATAAAAATAATGCACTTAACATATATTAAGGATAGGAATTAGATCCATGATTATATTGGTATCTGGAACTCCCTAGTGAGAGAATTCTCTGGGACTTGCAGTCTTAGAGAGACACCTAAAGTCCTGAGAGATTGCCACACAAGCAATAGGTATCAGAGATGGTTCTTGAACAGATGTTGTACTAAAACTCCTACTGGCTTTCTTTCTATTATTCCATGCTATCTCTTTAGCATATAATCTCATATACTTTAGTCTCATCCAACTAATAGGATATAATCTCCATGTGGGCAGGGACTGTGTCTTATCCAAACTTTCTCCAATTTCTCTAAGCATCTGGCATATGAAGGAAAGAAACAAATATTTATTAAACACTTACAATAAGCCAGACATTGTGCTAAATACTTTTCAAATATTATTTCATTACGTTCTAAACACAATAGACACTTAATAAATGTTTTTTATGCTGTATTGAATCATCTTTTATTTGTTTTTTTTTTTTTAAATCTGGCCCCATAATTTCATTAGGGAAGGGAGTTCCATAGGGAGGAAACTCTACAGCTATTCTACAATTTAACCATTTTAGAGAGCTGTCTGGTGCCATGGATGATTAAGTTATTTGTCACACTGGCTGTAGGACCCTAGTCATGTGAGAGGTGGGATTTGAGTTTAAGTCTCCTGATTTCAAGGCTTACTATCTACTAGGCCATGTCTCTCATCAACCATCATGTTATAAATAAATTAGCATCAATACTAATTGCTAAATTAGCTCAGATGGTAGAGGATCTATTTGCCAAAAGAGAGAATGGAATTGATACTTATATTCTCTAATGTAGAGTGCTGATAGAGTGCTGCACTTGAAGTTAGGACTACCTAGACAACTCATATAAACTTCCAAGGCCTCAAGCTTCCTCATCTATAAAATGAAGAGACTGGATTCCATGACTCTATATTTGATTGGAAAAGTGGGAAGTCAAGGAGAAAGGAGCAACTAAATTGTGTCCGATCAATCAAGCATTCATTGAGCACTTACTGTGTTCCAGGGACTAAGCTTGGCTCTGAGGACACAAAAACAGAAAACAAGTTGTAGAAGTTTATTCTATCATCTATTTGGCCCCTGAATTTCCTTCCTAATGCCTAGTTTGAAGTTGTACCTATAGATTAGTTAAGAAATACCCTAGACCTAGAGGGAGTTATGCAAACAATTCCTAAAAGTTGTTTTAATATATATTTAACTTTATTCATTTTGTTGACTCTCTGGCTAAGAATCTATACACGGTAAGCCATGCTTTTGGATGGTTGGCTCCTATATTCCATGTTTATATGATCGGTGTTCATTGACATTCAATGTGATCCAGGAAAAGTAAAGTTTTGCTGGTAGATGGTGCCTTAGGAGCCAAAATTCTGCTTGTAGAAATTCACACTGAGCAACCCTTTGTAGATTAAGGAAGTGAGCAAGATAATATTAGGAAATATATACAGGAGACTTGAAAGCTTTCTCCAAATGCTTTCCATGTTGGGTGGAACATACAACCTCCAGAATCATCAGATTGTAGATTTCAACTTGGAAGAGATCTTTGAGGTCCATTTAGTCCAAGTCCCCTTCATCTTACAGATATGGAAACTGAGACCTAGATAAACTAAGTCAGTTACTCAATCTCACACAAATAGGAGTGGAATCCATATTTAAATGCAGTTCTCTTTTTTAATCTAATTCATAGTTTCAATAAAATCAGTCTAGAGGCTAGCAGCACCATCTGGGGGTGAATAAGGATAGTACAATCATAGGATCACTGAGTTAGAAATTGGTTGGGGACTTTAGGGGGCATGGAATTCAACCCCCTCATTTTATAGATGAGGAAATCAAGGCCATCCAGAGTCACACAGCTACTAAGTATATGAAATAGGATTTGAAATCAAGTTTTCCTGACTCCAAATCTAACATCCTATCCACTCTTTCTCAACTTTTTTCACCTATAATCAGGCCTTGGAAATAAAGTTATCACATCTTTGAATTCCATGATCAGTGAAATAGCTCGGATGACCACAGCACCTGAGAAGTCTTTAAAGAACTTTTCCAAGCAAATAGTCAATAGTCTGGTGGACTAAGTTAAGAAAGAGCCCCACAGAGACCAAGGAGCTAAACCTGGTTTTGCCACTAACTAGTCGTATTGACCTTAGCCTTGAAACTCAGCATCTCCAGGTTGCTAAGGGGAAGCACTGCTTTCCCTCCTTACCTCACAGAGCCCTGGTGAAAATAACATGAGATCTATGTTTGTGAAAACACTTTCCAGGGGAATGGAGGAAAATCAAAGGCACTTTTCCCAAAGTGAGGTATTATCTCAGCATCCCGAGAATTCTGCCCAAGTCTGGAAAGGATCTGTCTTCCGAGTGTTCGCAGGGCGCTATCAAGACATCCTGTGGAGTTTTTCAAGAAGCTCCCTGGGATCCAAGTCAGGCAGCTCATTGCTCAGCCTGGACAGCCAGAAAAGGGAATTCTTGATTCACAGGCACATCTGCTGGTGATTAGGTTTGTATTCTGCAGGCATGTGGCCTCTGAAAACGGAGGACATGCTCCAGAATTTGTAACAGCCTGGGTTCAGATTGTAAAACTGGCTCCATTGTTAAACTCAGAAGAAAGGTGACTAGGGAAGTAGCCTTCGGCAGACAGCCAACAAGGTCGGGTGGCTGCCTTACCCCAGTGAAAGGGATTAAAAACAGGCCCCAGTTTGGGAGCCTAGTCTGAGACCCTGAACAAATACTCCAAAAAGGGCTTTTTCATCTATCCCGCATCAATCACCGAACGGATCAACAGTTGAATGGTCCTTCCAGTGATGTCACTTTTTATTTTAAATCAAAATACAGTAGGGTTTAGTCTTTGGCCAAACAAACAAAAAACAAGCCCCAAACTTGGCCTTCTCAAAAGTCCTAGTCATCACGAGAGTGATTAACCAATCCAACTTATAATTAATGGTCAAATGTGCAAAATGACTGGGCCATGCCGCAAGTTAGTGGCTTACCCTAGACTAGAATCCCAGGGTTGAAAATCAAATGAGATAACAGACGGAAAGCGTTTTGAAAACCTTCAAGCAATATCTATAAAAGCTAGCAATTATTATGGAAGTCATCAGAGAGCTCAGAGGTCCTTTCATCCAAACCATACCCAAACAAGAATCCCTGCTATGAAATTCCCAGCAAGCAATCATTATCTTCTGCTTAAAGAACATCAGTGACAGACAAATCACTGTCTTCTCAGACATCCTACTCCAATTGTGGAGAACTGGACCTCTTAGGAAGTTTTTATTTCTAGTAAGCATCTGACAAAGGCTTTAAATCACCATTAAAGTCAGAGAAGACAATGAGATGGGAGCTGGATGACAGCACAGTCAGGTAGATTCAGAACCAGGTTGATTGACAGGCCCAAAGAGTATTTATTGATTAATGATCTCAGATCCTGGCCCTAGTTTTACTCTCCAGAGTAATTCAGTAATCTGTTCTCCATTATGACAACCTTTCAAATATTTGAAAGCAGCAATCCTGCTTTGAAAGTATCATCTCTGAGGTGATACAGGTAAAACTTCTCTAGTTCCTTCAACTTACTCTTATGACCTGGATTTGGGTCCCCTTGCAATTCTGGGAGCCTTCCTTTGGACACGCTCCAAGCTTGTCAATCTTGAAAATGGGATGTTCAGAAATATATACATTACTTACAATAGGCTCTGGCTAGTGGGATGATATATCATATCCCTTAATCTGGAAAGAGTGGAGGCAGAGTATTATAGTGTGAAGAAAACTGGCATTAATATCTAGGGAGCTGGGTTATCTATGAATCTTGCAGTCTTTCAGACTCTCTAAGTTTTTATATATGAAATACTTGCCTTGTCATATCCAAGGGAGACTCACAAAAGGACCTTCTGATCAAAGACTCATCCCAGGAGAGGAGTAAAGTCAAAGTAGCCCAACTGAGATAATGTGGCTATTAGTGAATGTGAACATAATCCCCAAGAAAGAACAAAGATAACAAGTCTCATGGTTCTTATGTATTCCCTACCTCATACCTATGGTACTCTAAGTTTGTGTCCACTCTCCCCTCAAAGAGTCTGGAAATAAGGGATGCTAGACACCAAGTTTGTGTGTGGAATATTATATAATCATTATTCTTGTTTTGCTTTTGTTGTTGTTGTTGTAAATATCTTGTTAAAAGTTGAATTTGCTGACTGATTTGTTAAAAGGAAGCACACTAGGATCTATAGCAGTATCATTAGCCACTCCCATGCTTCCTTTTAGACCCCAGAGTAATAGCAGCTACTCAACTACTAGCAAAGGTTGGGGACTAATGGAATGAGGAGGGACATGAGGATCCGTGCTGCTTTCCGTATATGTTATTTTGCAAGTCATAAGTTACTGGATGAATATATCTAGAAATGTTTATCTATAGGTATGTGTGTATAATGTAAGCATGTGCTATGAAAATTCAATAGGTTCACTATAGAATTAATTGGGGAGGGTTTTTTGTGTGGTTTTTTTTTGTTTGTTTTTTTTTTTACGACCTGGATGGGAGAGGTTACCTTATCCTGTTTTAAAGAACATCTCTTCTTGCTTGGGGAAATGTCTGTACCTTATTACAAATTAATTCAAATTCTAATTCAATTTCAATTCTATCTAGTTCAAATTCAAATCCTAAACCAATGTAATGGATAAAAAGAGAGAGAGGCAGTAGAGTTTAGTGGCTAAAAGGAAAGCCCTGGAATCAAGAAATCTGGTTTTGAATCCTGCTAGTCATTACCTGTGTAACAAGTCACTAAATTTCAAGAAATGCTCTAGGATTAAAAGTAAGCTGATAGATGTAGAAGTTATCAGAGATCATCTGAGTCCAGGCTTCTCATTCTGAGATGGTAAAAGTGAAGAAAAAGATATTCAGGGAGTTTAAAGGGATTTGCCCAAAGTCTTAAGTATCAGAGCATTTGAACTCATATTTTTCTGACTCCATTTATTACTAACATAATAAATAACTTATAATTATTCCTAAAATGCTTAAAACACACAACAACACCACCATTACCACCACCAAGAATCCCATTCAATTGTATTCTTTTTAAAATTGTATTGATATTTTTTGTTTTTATATTATCTACATCTCTCAATATTCCCTTCCTCTTGTCCCCTCCCAGTGACAACTCATCCCTCATATAAAGAAGGGGAAAAAACCAGTTCAATACTAATCAAGTCATAAATAAAGTTTGACATTATAAGCAAGGTCACTTCGGAAAGAAAAAAAAGGACAGGGGGTATATATTTCTCTGAACTCAACTTTAAGGGAAAACTTGGTCAAAAATTCAAAGTATTGGGGTAGCTAGTGGTACAGGGGATAAAACACCAGTCCTAAAGTCAGGAGGACCTCAGTTCAAATCTAGCCTCATACACTTAACACTTCCTAGCCTCATACACTTAACTCCAATTGCCTCAGGAAAAAAAAAATTCAAAGCATTTAATTTGTGTTGTTTCGTTGGCCTTTTTTTCCATTTGTAGTATTGTAGTCTCTGTAACAGATTATTTTCCTGATTCTGATCACTTCCCTCTTTATAAGTATATAAATCTTCCCAAGCTTCTCAGTTCTCATCATATTATTATAGATTTCCTGAAAAGCAGTAAATGTATTTTTTTATTTATTTTTTTTTTTTTTTTGCATTTCAATGCCTAAATCAGGCCTGGAACATAGTAGATACAATATAAACTGGCTGGTTGATTGCTCCCTGAGAGCAGGGACCATTTCATTTTGTCTTTGTATCTCCAAGGGCCTGTAGGAGGCAATTATATAAGTTTTTGATGGATTATTCATTACGTCTCAAGGTGCAGCAATGTTCCATTACATTCACATACCGTATTTTATTTTTCAACCATTCCCCAATTGATGGGCATCTGTTTCTAGTTCTTTGTTACTATAAAAAAAAAATTGCTATAACATGGTATTTGTAAATGGTGCATGAAACTAGCACCTAAAATTAGAAACCATGAGCATGCCTAAATTTAAATAGATTCACAGAACTTTTTTTTTTTCCTGAGAGTTGGAATCAGAGGTATGCTGGAGTCAGCTCTAACCGGCTAAAAAGCCAGTTGTTAAATCTTCAGTGTGACAATTTATACCTCATAAATCAGCAAACTCTATACACCAGAGCTTGATTTATTTTTTTTATCGATTGTCTAGACATAAGAAAGTGATGGAGAAAATGTTACAAATGCAGATTAAACTTTAAAATGTGTAATACATGTTTTTTTTTTCTTTCCAGGGCACCAGTTGTTAAACATTTGCCAATATCTCCCTGTTTAGAGTGGACTTTTAACAATCATCTAATTTAACACCTTCCCCTTTTAAAAGATGAGGAAACTGGGGTACAGAGAAGTGAAATAATTGGCTGTCACACAATGAGATGACTGAGCCAGCCAAAGTCTCCTGATTGCCTAGGATACCCCCACCCCTGTCTCTCTGTCTCTCTCTTTTTCTCTATCTCTGTCTTTCTCTCTCTGTCTCTCTTTGTCTCTCTATTTCTCTGTCTTTGTCTTTTTCTTTTTCTCTCTCTGTCTCTCTTTTTCTCTATCTCTGTCTCTGTCTTTCTCTCTCTGTCTCTCTTTATCTCTCCTTTTCTCTATTTCTCTGTCTCTGTCTTTCTCTCTCTTTTTCTCTCTCTGGCTCTCTCTTTTTCTCTATTTCTCTGTTTCTCTCTTTTTCTCTGTCTCTTTTTCTCTCTCTGGCTCTCTCTTTTTCTCTATTTCTCTGTTTCTCTCTTTCTCTATCTCTGTCTCTGTCTTTCTCTCTCTTTTTCTCTCTCTGTCTCTCTTTATCTCTCCTTTTCTCTATTTCTCTATCTGTCTTTCTCTTTTTCTCTCTCTGGCTCTCTCTTTTTCTCTATTTCTCTGTCTCTCTTTCTCTCTCTGTCTCTCTTTTTCTCTATCTCTGTCTCTGTCTTTTTCTCTCTGTCTCTCTTTCTCTCTTTTTCTCTATCTCTGTCTCTGTCTTTCTCTCTCTTTTATTTGCTCCACCCTGTTGCTTCCCAAACACAACATAAATCCATATTCCATCATCCTAGCCACGATGCAGTGCCATCATTGAAAAAGGTTAAGCCACAACTTTGGTTTCCAGGAGTATTTAATCATCATGGCATTGGGTCCTCTCTGGCTCCAGCTCAAGAGCTGAATGTGCAAAAGCAACGTTTTAGAACACACTCAGTTCAGGCAAGCCACCCCTGGGAAGCCGACCACTAACCTTTGCTCCAAATGCCAAGCCCTCCGCATGGGCTCCCAAATGCCGAATGAAGAACATAGCAAATGACTTACACTCCATTTCATCCAATTGGAAGTTCTTTCCACCAGTAAATGGATGGTCACCCTTTAACAGTTTAATCCAACCATAAACCACTTGAATCAATCTTACAGAAACCACTCCTTCATGGCATCCAACAGACAAAGAAAATGAAATCACCTCGAAAATAAAATTAGAGAATGCTGCAAGTGAAGAGTGTTATGAAAGGTGACCATTATAGCTGTAGTCTATTTTTTCTCCCAATTAGAAACTAATTGCGGCTATTAGTGACCCAAACCTTTTGTTTTATTTTTACTTGTTTTTATTTAAAAATAAATAGCAACTGTCTTGGCTGTTGTTTCTTGTTTTGAATTTTTTTTAAAAAATGAATGTAACCAATGACAAGAACTCACATTTCTGTGGAATTTTGCATCCACTGTCTCACTTGATCATAATCATCTGGTAAAGTGGCTATTGTTTGTCTGGTTTTGTCCTGACCTATGATTTCATCAAAGTAGGAAGTTCCTGGAAAAGAAAATTCTCTACCAGGAAAAATGAATAATTCAGAATATAAGTTCCTTATATAACTTAAGACCTAGCACAGTGCTTAGCACATTGTAGGTACTTAATAAGGCTTCTTGATTGATTGAAACTTGGAGGTTTAAGGAGCTTCCCGGGATGCTCATATCCGATCACACAAACAGTATGTGTCAGAGACAGGATTCAAACTCAAAACTTGCTGACTGCAAGGACATTTCTCTACACCCTATACAATGCAGTCACATCCTATTTTGTAGAAAGGGAAACTGAAAAGTTAAGAAATTTGTCTGGAGTCACAAACCAGCATCAACGTCACAACTTGAATCCACACCTTCCTTGGACTCCCATATTCTATCCTTTATATCTATGCAACATTGTATTTCAAAAAAGGAAAATTTTAAATGAAACCATCCTCAGTAACTTTTCCTATGATTGGCTAGATTGAGATAATTATATGCATAATATAATATTAAATAGAATTGGAAATAATTCTAGGAAAATGAGCGGCACCTAATTTGGAAAAGGGCTCATTAATTGGTAGATTTTAGGGGGGTAGAAAATGGGATGTGGTTCAGCATGCTGGTCAAGAATTTTGAACTGCTGTGTATCATGGGAAAGGCAGTGTAGATTATTAGCCAGAGAGATAAGCACAGATTTTCTTACCTCTGAGCTCTGCAGGTGGTGTGACATTGGGTAGGTCACTTAATCTCTCATTATCAGTGACATACCTAACTCTCTAAGACTATAAATTGGAAAAAAGCTTATCAACTTGCATTGCATTTAATAAAGTCATAGATTCTCCCCCACCCTATTTGTTTAGCTAGGTATTCTTTATCTAGAATCCATGAACCTCCAAGAAATCCATAGAAAGATTTCAAGGGGTCTTGTGAATTTGGATAGAGGGGGGAAAAAATCACATATTTACTATTCACTAATCTTTGTTTCCTTTGTAATCTTTGTTTTGTTTTATGTATTTAAGAGCATTATTCTTTTTTTTTCGGGGGGGGGAGTCAATTGGGGTCACACAGCTAATAATTATCTGAGGTCACATTTGAATTCGGGTCCTCCTGACTGCAGGGCTGGTGCTCTGATCTGGTAGCACTGTGTGGCCCAGTAAAAAAAGCATTATTCTGAGAAGGGGTCCCGTAGGCCTTTAGCAGGCTGCCGAAGAGGGCCATAGCCAAAATAAGATTAAAAGACACTCTGCTATAGACCATGGGAAATGGGAAATGTAGGGATATAAAAATGAACAATTTGGGGTTTTTTTTAAATGGATAGGAAAAAAAAAATGAAGGTGATACTGAGACCCAAAGTGATTTCCCAGAGGTCACACAGCTGAAATCTGAATTCTGGTTCTCTTGATTCCAAAACCAGTGCTTCCAGCAACTGACATCTCTCATTGTCCAGGTCTCCAGCAGCATGGTACAAAAGGATTTGATAAATAGAAAGGAAATGGAGTGAGTTTATCTCAATAAATACCATATGCCTGTAGTTTCTGGACTGGCCATCCTTTTTAAATCTCATAGGGATCAGTTTTATCACCTGTAAAATGAAAGCCCTTACTAAAATACCTCCAGGGCATCTTCTGCCTCTAATTCTAGGATCTTATGATCCCATGTCATCACGTTGGAAGCCTGAACAAGAAAAGTTCTGACATTCCTCCCTGGATAAAGGACATTAGGGGAAGAATTCAGCTCTCTCAGACCACACCTGCACTAGAGTCAAATCTAAGTTAGCTATATTTGTTTTTAATTAGGGGAAAGGAAGATTTAATTAACAGGTCCCCAGTCCATAAGCTTATCACGTCTAGAGTAACGTTATTCAAACAAAAAGATCTGGTAACATTAGAGGGGGGAAATCATTAAGCTCATGTAGCCAAAAGGAGTTCTTATCTAACTTTGTTTTCATTGTCTCAGGGTCAGAAAAGCCACATGAGCAGCAACCAATGGGTTTCACATAACCCTGGCTCTAGGCTGGATCCCAATTATTTGTTTTAGAGCTTCTCAGAAAAAGAAACCACTTCACTCTAACCCCATGGGCCAGAAAGTTTTCAGGTAGCATTGAGCCAAAGGGTCTGGTTTGGTTCCGTGAGCCAAGACATGAGTCGAGCCATTTGAGCTGACTAGACACATATGCAAGAGAAAATTTATCACTTTAGGTGGCCAGATAGACAGAGGGACAGATGGACCCCATGGGCATAGTCACAGCTTAGATTTGTATTTCTGTGCATCCCTATATGTATTTGTGGAGGGGTATCAAAGCCCATTGTGTCTGATGGGGAGTAATAACAGAAGTGTTTTCGTTGGCTCCGTTTCCCGTTGGCTCATCCTCTTTGTTGGATGTAGACCTGAGCCAGTGCCAGGCCCTAAATCCTACTCATTTACCTACCTCTCATTTCTTGACATTCATAAATAGACCTTTGCTCCCTTTGCAACTAATCCAAGACTATAATCAATCAAAGGCAATCAACAAGTACTTCTTAAATACCAGGCACTGGATGATGCAATTTTTTTTAAATGAGATTATCCCTGCCCTCAAGGAATTTACATTCTGCTAGGGAGTAACAATATGGGCACTTCTAAGTAAGTATCAACTATACCAAAGCAAATCAGAGTCATTGGGTAGAAGGCACTAGCAACTAGGGGGATCAGGAAAAGTTTCCTATGGGAGGCCACGGGATCTGACTTTTGTCACTTAATTATTTGTGTGATCTTAGGTAAGACAGTTTGTCTTCCTCCTCTAAAAATGAGGGAATAACTCTGAGCTCTATATCAACAATCCTAGAGATTCAAGGAGATGGTAGTAAGGGGGTAAGATGTTGAATAAATGAATAAAAATAGTAGTTAAAATTTATATAACACTTACTATGTGTCAGGTACTATGCTAAGTGCTTTACAATCATTATTTCATTGATTCTCACAACAACCCTGGAAGATAGGTGTTCTACTGTGCCAGACATTGTGTTAAGCACAGAGTATATAAGTATAAAAATTAGCTAGTCCTGCCATCCCAGAACTTACACTCTTTTTTTCTGAGACAGTTAGGGTTAAGTGACTTGCCCAGGGTCACACAGCTAGGAAGTGTTAAGCGTCTGAGACCAGATTTGAACTCAGGTTCTACTGCACCACCTAGCTGCCCCCAGAGCTTACAATCTAATAGAAAGAGAAACTAGATGCAGAAGAAAGATGGCAGGGGAAGAGAGTTTGGGTCTAAGGAATCACAGAGATGATGAGTCAGTTCATTGACATAACATTTTCAGAAGCAATGATAGTACTAATTTGATTACTGTGACCAGAGCAAAAGGTAGAACGAGCTTAAGGGTACCCATCAGTGGCTGGTGGCAAAGTGGCAGATGCACAGGTTATGTAATATGGCCTGGTTTTGAACCACCTAGATAGAATGTGTTAGATGAGTTTATTGTCACTCACTCAGACCCAAATGGAAGTTCCAAAGCTGAATGGATTACCTCTTCCAGGGATTTTCTCCCACTTAAAAATGTCTCTCTTATCATATTTCTATTCATGCTTCTTTTCACCATGAAATTTTCCATTCTCCATGTGGCGACTATTCCAGGTAAAGTTCTAAAAAATGGAACTAATAAGAGCGTTTACTTCCCAGAGTATCCATGAGGATCAAATGAGCTAACATTTATACAGTGCTTTGAGAACCTTAAAGTATGATATAAGGATTAACTATTATTATTATTACCACCAACACAGCAGGGATCTTCTCTGTAATTTATCAGTCTTAGAGAGTTATGGTCTAGCTAACGACATTGAAAAGTCAAAAACCAGTATGTGTTAGAGACAAAAAGCAAATCCAAATTTTCCTGTTCCTGTGCATGTGTGTGTCTGCATTCACACGCACACACATACACACAAATATATATATATATATATATATATATATATATATATGCATTTCTACATGTATATGTGGAAAGAGAGAGACAGAGAAAGAGAAACTACAGAATTTCAGAGCAGAAAAGAAACTCAATAGCCAAATGGGTAGAACCCTAACACAAAACCTTCATCTGAAAGCTTTCAAGGATGGAGAGCACATCCCTACTAGAGGCAAGCCATCTCACTTGGGGACATTACTAATTGTTAGAAATGACTGAATTTACAGAGGTCCATTAGCTAAACTACCAGTGACCATATTATGAAGCCAATTTAAGTCAGACCCATGCCATTAAAATCACACTTTATATCTTCTATTATCAGCTTTAATTTTGTCAGTTGTCGAGCTAAACCATTTAATCCATCTAATATCCATCTAATTTTTTAACAATGCCTAAAAAAAGGAGCTTTGGTTAAATAAACTGCGGGGTTTTAGTCAGACTTAGGAGGAACTGATAGTTTTCTTAAAATGTTTTAAAAGCTGATGCATGGAAGATAAATGGCATATGCTATTAAGAGGATAGAATCTGGAGTTATCAGTAGAAATGACAGGGAAAAAGAATTTTTTTTCCTATATGAAGAAAAATTTTCAACAATTTCAACAAAAACTTCAACAATTATTGAAAATGAACTTGCCTCAGAGGCAGGTTAGGTTGTCTCCCTCACTGGAGATACCGAGGGTAAGCCTGAGTGAGCCTTTTTTATGTTCCCATAGTGAGCTAGGCTCATGCATTATAGACTATTGGCAAAGATGGTCTTCTTCTAATAATAATTCCATTATTCTATGAAAAAAAATTCTAAAAGGTTCAAAATTTCATCTAAAATATCAAATCAAACCTCCACTAAATTTCTCCTCTAATATCAGCACAAGCTTTATTTTCTTACTGATTCCTTACTGATTCCCCAAGTAGATAATCTCCTCTGTATTACCTATTTCTTAGTTCACATCATAACATATATATATATATATCCATATATAATTACATATAGGTTTATAATATCACAGATTTATATGTGAAAGGGATACTAAAGGCCATCTAATCCAACTCTCATTTTACAGGCAGGAAAATGAAACCAAATAAAAGTTAAAATCCAGGATCACAAATCTAGTAAGTACCATAAGAAATTGCAGTCTATTATTATTATTATTACTATTTTTTTTTTTTTGCTGAGGCAATTGGAGTTAAATGACTTGTCCAAGATCACACAGCTAGGAAGTGTTAAGTGCCTGAGACCAGATTTGAACTCAAGTCCTCCTGACTTCAGAGCTGGAATTTCAGGATATTATTGTTATTACTATTTTTTTTTTTTTTAGCTGAAGCAATTGGGGTTAAGTGACTTGTCCAGGATCACACAACTAGGAAGTGTTAAGTGCCTGAGACCACATTTGAACTCAGGTCCTCCTGACTTCAAGGCTGGAATTTCAGGATATTATTAACCCAAAAGTAAAGCATAAGGTTCATCAAGATGCAAAGTCCATCTAGACATAAAGGAATTTGAAATTTATATATACTGAAGCAAAATGAATAATAATAACAGTAAAAAAACAATTTGCACAATGACTGCAATAACACAAAATAAAATAACATTAAAATATTTAAGAACTTTGATCAGTACAGCAATCAATCTTGACTTCAGGGGACCATCATGGAAATATGCCTTCTTCCTCTCAACAAAGAGTGGTCCATAGGTGCAGAGTGAGGTATATGCTGTTAGATGTAGCCGGGAATGAGTCCATTTTGCTTAATTATGCTTCTTTGTCACAAGAGTATATAGAGCTGAGTGTTATTGTTGTTTTTTAAAGCATCAATAATTTTTTTTAAAAATAACATTCAGCATACTATAAAGCATCATTCCTTTGCAGACCTCTAGTTTAGTCTGAAGTTTGCTATCTTGTTTATTCTAGAGTAGTTGTCTGCTAAATGGTCTGCTAACTTTGTTGATTTAATTTTCTAATGTCTTAACTATTAGTACATTAGTTGACAATATGTTGCCAAAATTGCACAACTGAATAAAAGCTTTCATCTTGGCCTTGCCAAAATTTTGGTTCTATTTTCTTGTAGCCAATCAACCATTATTTGGTTGGTTCAGTCCTTTGGAGACCTCTAACATGTTATATAATCTGTTGATAAACCACCCCATTATGTAAAATGACCATCAAATCTGCCAGACAATCCTTTTTGTTACCTAGAAATGATATAAAGTTGCCAGGAAAAAAAATGACTCCTCACAAATTGATTGTCAACAAAATTGATGTCTTGAAGACTCGGTGAAAAATATATTTATTGATTTCAAGGAAATGATATTGATCAGTCTAGAGAAAGTCATCATCAACAAGTCAATAAGCATTTATTGATCATTTTGCAACTATTGGGAATACAAATAAAAGGAAAAAGAAAGACAATCCTTGTATTCAAAGAACTTACACTCTAATGTAGGAAGAGAGCAGATAAAGGAAAGCTAAAAGGACTTTAGAGACCTATAACTTTTGGAACTAGATAAATATTTATAAAGATAGATTAGTAGATGGAGAAATAGGAAGGTATGTAAGGGAGAAAAAAAGATGGAAGGACAGAGAAAGATACGTAGGTAGATAGATGTTGGAAATATTGTACTTTTATATTATTATAAATAATATAAATACAATATGTTTATTATATTTATATTATATAAATATATAATATTATGTAAATATATTGTATATATTTATATATTAAAAAATGAAAACAATATAGATGTACTATTATAGCTTTGTGATCTCTTCTATTTGGAAGTTTTCTCCAAGGTAGGCGGCTACTCCCTACCCTATCCCTAGAGGTACATATGTATCACCATCTACCTGCTGTCCCTCCCATTGCTCTTGCAATATAGCCAGTCCATCTGATTTTCCCACCACAAACTTCCTTGATGACATTTTTTCTCCATTCTTTTCTTAAAGCTGACCATTCCATAAAATTCCCATAATGCATACATGAGGAAAGATATAATTTTCCAACACTTAACCAGGATCAGAACTATACCACTTATTAGTCTATAAAGTGATTCCAAGAACTCCTCCCCCACTAAAACAAGGACAGAGAGATTTATTCATTGCTGAAGAAACAGACCTTGGCTCGTTGGGGACTTAAGGTACAAACATTAAGATGCAACAAACTGGACTCCAGCCACTATTTGAGGGAAATATTTAACAAATATTTAATTTGAAAAAATGCAAATAAAGCCATAGGAATTTCCAGCTACATTAAATGTCATTAACCACATTTATTGACTCTTGCAAGTCACATCAGGTTTCAAGGGAAGCTACCCAAGTTTCATATTAACGTAATTCCACAGAATAGCAGTCACTTCAAGAATGATTACGCCGGTTGGATATGTGCTCAATGAACATCATTAAGTTCATATTAACAGAGCAAAGAACTAGCCAATTTGATAAGAGTCCAGACACTTTCGGGGAATGTTTATGCTATTTGCTGACATAGATGCTGTCACTTTGATCTTTTTTCATTATCTGGCAAAATTATAGTGCGTGAAGACTAAAAAGGGAAAAACTAGGCACTTTTTCAGATGTTTCGTATCTGGATACTCCCAGACCCTACATCTTAGAAAAGTCCTTTGGTGCTGGTGTCCTGAAGAATTTTGGCTAGGTCCTTGAACTCCATTATTCCTTGCCACTAGTTGCCATCGAATTTGAGACTGCACAGCATTTTCTTCTGTACCAATGAAAATGATCTAAGACACTGTGCAGAAGAAAGGTTCTACTTCTCCCCATCTTTCCAGTCTTTGTACATCTTACAAGCCCTCCCCCCTCCAAATTCTCTTTGATCCAGTCACACTGGCTTCTTTGCTGTTCATCAAACAAGACACTCCATCTCTGCATCCTGGGTATTTTTCTGGCTAATCCTCAAACCTAAATTACTCTCCACCACCCTACCACCTTCCATTTCTGCCTCCTGCTTGCTCTAGCTTCCTTCGAGTCTTAGCTAAAACCCTGCCTTCTAGGGGAAGGCTTTTCCAAATCCTCTAAATTCCAACGCTCTCTCTCTCTCTGTTGACCATTTTCTATTTTTCTTGCATATTGTTTAATTGTAAATATTGTCTTTCTCATCTTTGCTTAACATAGTATCTGTCACATAGGCACTTAATATGTGCTTTTCAACTGATTGACTGGACCTACCCTGGTAATCCATTGCAGGATTCAATGTTTTTTTTTTTTAATCACAATATTTGTTATAGGTAACGACTCAAATTTACTATTTAGCATTCAGTTTTGCTGAGTCCTCTCACGAAAATTTTCTGTGGGAAGAATACTTTTGTCATCTCCATTCACTAGGGGAAGAAACTAAATATTTGAGAAGCTATGTGTTATCAATGTGAAGAGCATTGGCTTTGGAATCTAAAGATTCAAATTCTGATAGGACTCTGGGCAAGTCACAATCTCTCTGGGACTCAGTTTCCTCATCTGTAAAATGAAGAAACTGGACTATTACATCTGAGGTTTATCTGTGATTCCATGGGTCAAAGTGACTTATTTGATTCCTAAGCGAAATCAATTGATGGAAGGAACTTGGAATGTTTTGCCTGGAGAAGAGATTCATGGGAAATATTACAGGTATCTGAAAATGTCTTTCACATGAAAGAGTGAAAAAACGTCTCAGAATAAGGAATAATAAGGAGTTGCAATGAGGTCAATTTAGGATTGATAAAGGAAAAGTTTCCTAACAATGAGAACTGTCCAACAGGGAAATGGGCCTTCAGAATCTAGCATATTTCAAGGTCTTCAGACTAAATGATTATTTGTTGGGTACATTATGAAAAAGAATTCCTTTTGAGCATATGGTGGATGGCTGCTAATGTCTCTTCTAACTCTGAAATTTTATAGATTGTTTTTTTTTTGCTTCTTTGTCTTGGTTTCTTGCAAGGCATTTGAGGTTAAGTGACTTTCCCGGAGTCACATAGTTAGTAAGTATTAAATGTCTGGGGCCATGTTTGAATTTAGGTCCTCCTGATTTCAGGGCTGGTATTCTAGCCACTAGGCCATCTAGCAGCCCCAATTCTGTAGTTATCATAAAATATTTAAAGTAGGATTTGAACCCACATCTCCTGCCTCTAAATCATGTTCTCTTTTCCATTCCACCATGTTTCTTCTCAAGTAGAGCTTGCCTAAACTGACCTATCAGTTCTTTTTCTTTTCTTTTTATCTTAATATTATCATCACCTAGCATAGTAACTTATATATAGTAAAGTAGGTATTTAATAAAATATTATATATTATATTTATTATACACTTATAATATATTATCTATAGTTATTTTACATTTTGACTAGAATTATCCAAACTCTGGGATTGAACATCCCACCTTGCAGTATAGTCTACCATGTAGATAACAGAGATTCTCAAGAAATATTCCTTAAATTAAATTCTTACCTAAGCTCAAACTTATTATTCAAAGGGGACTGGACCTAAAATTGACTTTTCTTTGGAAAAAAAGACTTAAGATCATAGAGTTCCATCTGAAAAGGGCTTCAAAGAGTATCTACCCCAACCCCTTTCTTTTACAGCTAAGGAGACCAAATCCCACATTACATCCAAAGTCACAAAAGTAATGTAAGCATCAAAGGGAGGATTCAAACTCAGGTCCTCTGACTCCAGAGCACATGTTCTTATCTACTTTGCCATAATTTATTTAGTAAATCACCTAAGAGAAGAACCAAGCAAGAGTCTTTCCTAGAATGACTTTTGAAAAGGTAGTTGAATGTCAGGTGTGCTTTGAAAACTTAACTCCATTGCATTTAAGTGACCTTTTCCTCTTGTGGAAAGCAAGATTTCTCATATCAAGCTGGGCACTTTCAAAAGTCAAACTTTTCTAAGGGAACTGGAAAAAGATGGCCCCATAACTCCAACAGGAGAACCAACCGCAGCAAAATAGCCACAGTTGGGGTTAGGTAGGCCCCTTTTCCCAGGAAGACTCTTCCAGGGAGTGTTTTTGTTTCTTGGTTTTGTTAAAATAAAACCCAAGTTATGGTTTCATAATTTCCCCATCACCAGCCCCCAAATGAAGTTACTACAGCCCTTAAATTGGAGAGTCTCCCACTAGCTGCATAGCGAGCTTTTGTCCAAGATTCAAACCAAACTGAATGTTTGAGGGTTTGGGTTGTTTTGAGAGTTTTCTAAAATTCAGCTTTAAGTTTTCATGAACCTTGTTGCACTTCCTGATTGGGGAAAGGGATGGAGAGGGGAGGGCAGGGAAAATTGGGGACAGGGAAGGGAGTAAGAAAATCTGGAGTGAAGAGAGTGGTATTTTCAGCACCAGTCATGCTGTATTCTAATACTGGCATTACATGATGGAAGATAATATGAGGATAGATGGGTATGGCTCCGCTGAGATGAAAATATAGTATCTTAGAGCTGGAATCAATCAACAAACATTTGTTAACCATCTATTATGTATTAGGTCCTACACTGGGTGATGAAGGGATCATAGAATCATAGATCAAGAGTTGAAAGGGCCTCATAGGCCCTACATTTAATTTTTAAATTTTTATCTTATTTTTTCCAATTAACAAGTGTTTGTTTTTTCTGTCTGTTCCATCTTCCCAAATGAAGAAAGAAAAAAAACAAGAGGGAAGGAAAAAAGGATAAAAAGAAGGAAAGAAGGAAAGGAGGGAGGGAAGGAAGGAAAGAAAGAAGGAAGGAAGGAAGGAGGGAAGGAAGGAAAGAAGGAAGGAAGGAAGGAAGGAAAGAAAGAAGGAAGGAAGGGAGGGAGGGAGGAAAGACATTCTTAATGCATTATGCATTTAGGTGGTATTGTGGAGAAAATGATGGAGAACTTTAACCTAAGTTTGAATTCAGTTTCAGAGACTTATGAGCTCCTGGGACAATCACAACCTTACTATTCCTTCATTTCAAAATCTATAAAATGAGCAGATTGAACCAAATGGTCTCTAAAGTTTCATCATCCTGTAAACCTAAGAACTTCAACATCAAGAAAAAATCAGTCAGCCTGGGCTGAAGCTATCAAGGACATGCTCTACATTTCTCTTGAGAATAAGAAGGGACATGTGGAGAAATGATATGAAATAAGGTTGTAGTTGTTCATCCTTCTTTCATGAAGAAGACCATGACATTAGAGAGATGATGCAATGACATGTGAGTGAACTGGACTTAAGAGAGAAAGGGCTCCTCCAGAACCATCTGGGTCCAATGGCAAGATATAGTTCAGCCTTGTATTGGGAGAGTGGTCAGATTGTAGAGGGACTAAGAATCAAGGGAAGGATTTTAATTTAATGAGTAAGAGCCACCACTACTTTCCAGTTTTGGAACCATAATGAAATCAATGTTGCCATTGTTACCCTCTTCTATGGCTCCAGTCACCATTGCTGTGGCATTCAAAGCCAAAATGCCCCTCTCTGATCCCTCTGACATCTCCTTCTCTGAAAGACAAGCTCCTTCAGGGTAAAGATGGTCTCACTTTGGGTTTTGTGTTTCCATTGCTTAGCAAGATGCTTGGACAGAGTAAGTGCATTTAATAAATACTTTTTCATTCATTCATTCTTCCAAGAATGTTAAAAATGATACCCCAAACTGGTAGTTAATTGCAGAAACAGCATATAGGATTATGGATAATTAGCATCTGCTAATATAAATTGGGGGGATGTGCTTCCAAGTTAGAAATAAGAACTCTTCCCACTTCTCTAGCTAGACTAGATTAGTAAAACTTCCCATTCCTGATGGAGTATCTCCAAGAAATTCCTACAGAAGCAAAATATATGCTTCATCCTCATCAAAACAGGCAGAATGATATAATAGAGCCCTGACTGAATTCAAGCTTAAATTTAAATCCTTCCTCTGATAATTGTGCATTTCATCAAACTTCTCTGTACCTCAGTTTCCTCATCTGCTAAAAAAAATTGGTGAGGTTAGCCTAGTTGGTCACTGAGATCCTGTCTTGTTTAACATCTATGAATCTAAGTGATCTCACTTCCCTGAGCTTCAGTTCCCTCATTTGTTTTTGGTTTTGTTTTTTAAGAAGATAAGGAGATTGGACTCCCTGGCTTCTGAGGTCCTTTCTAAGGAAGATGGTTCCCCTGCTCATGAGATTAATGATCTATGGTCCCCCTTTATAGGCTTGTTGAAATATTTCCCAAAGTATAATTCCAAATAAGCTTAACAGATGTGTTCTCTGCCCTCTAGAGACTGCTTAGATGTTAGTCACAATAAGCAGAGGACTTCAAAAGATATCTTCGTTTCTATCAATATAGCACAAGAAAAATAGATCTTGTGGCAATTGCTAGGTCACTTTCCATCCCTGGCAAGACTCTGGCTAAAATTTTCTTGAATCAGCTACTACTCAACGATGTCAACTGTGTACTCCCAGAATAACTGTGGCTTTGAACCGCAGGGAAGCTCAATTGACGTGATCTTTGCAGCGCGCCAAAAATAAGAAAAGGGCAAGTGAGAGCATCAAGATTTCTGAACTGTCTTTGCCCACTGTACTTGATTCACCCTTGGTGGTGTCTGGAGATCTCCAGTGTGAAGGTGAAGTTGACGCCTTATAGTTGGTTGGGATCCTGTTGCAGAGGCAAAATTGTCCAGTGTTCATTAAACTGGTATCTCCCTAGCAGCTACTGTGTGTGCTCAGATCTATCAGTCAATCGCTAAGCATTTACGAAGGGCATTTTCTCCATCATCCCCCATGCCGAGATGTTCTCCCTCTTCCACATTGGTACCAATCTCCCCAAAATATTCTCCAATCTTTACCAGTCTTATAAAGGACTGATCAGCTCAGATCCTATCCCCTCAATGAAGTTTTTCCTAACCTTGCAGGACTAAAACAATCTCTCCTGGTCTGATTTCCTCTAGTATGTTTTCATATTATCAAATAATGGCTACTTATCAAATGCTGTCTTGTTTGGCTGGTGTTAGACTTTTGACTAGATGCAAGTATGAAAAAAGGATCCTGATTTAGGGCTAATATTAATATCATTCTCTATTTCCAAAATGAATCCAGGCTAGAGTAAGTGTTCTTCATTATTCCCATTTCTACTTGGAGCCATTCCTTAACAGATTAGTGGTCAAAGAAGATAAATAAACTCTTTTCTAAAGGAGAATTGCAGATATCAAGAGAGTTTGTTATACAGTCATGGATTTAGTTGGGACCTGAAAAATCATCAATACTCCTCATTTTACATATGAAGAAACTGAGGCAAAGGGAGGCTGACACAGGTTGCAAGTTCTTTCATCCCCAATCCAACACTTTCACCCAATATACCATTCCTAAAATAATGCAAATTAAGCAACTTAGGTATTGCACCTCACATCCAAAACTCGGCAAAAATGAAAAAAGACAGAAGGAATCAATGTTGGAATTTGATAGGCACACCAAAATATTGTTGATGAATTTGAAAATTGGTCTGACCATTCTGGATACAACTGTAAAGTCAAGACAAACAAGAGTGTAAATTCATCCCCTGAAATTTAGTTGCTCTTTGATCAAGGATGAGTAACTTAAAACTTCTGAGCATCTGAAGAATTGAGAGAATATTAGCTCTATTACTTTCTTCACAGGCTGTTGGGGTAGATCAAGTGACAAATTAATATAATAAAAGTACTTTACAAACCTTAAGTATTCTATGGATTTTTTTTAACTGAAATATGTGATTTCAATAGTAGAATAATAAGAGTTGATTTAGTCTCTGGAAAGCCATTTGGATCAATAAGTTACTAAACTATGAAAAGATGCTTTGAGCCAGACATACTATTACTATACCTATATTCTAATGAAAGAAGAAAAGAAACCATAAATACAAAAATATTTATAGGTGTGCTTTTTGTGGTGGCAAAGAACTGCAAATTAAAGGAGGTAACCCATCATTTGGGAAATGGCAGAACAAAAGTAGAGTATATGGATGTGATGGAATTATTTTGTGATGATGAAATGATTTTAGAGAAAAATGAGAAGACTGTATAAACTGATGAAGAGTAACAAGCAGAAACAAGAGAATAATTTATACATTAACAGCATTGTAAAGACAAACAACTTAGAAATAAATAAGAACAATGATCAATGAAATGATTGTGATTTCAGAGACCTAATTGATGAGGGTGAAAGAAGGAAATATAAAAGCTGGCTTGATGTTTAACATAAAAAAACCTAAGATCTTGGCAACTGATCCCATCACTTTGGGGCAAATAGAAGAATTGCAAGCAGTGTCAAATTTTCTATTCTTGGGCTCAAAGAGCACTCTAAATGTAGAGTATGTATACTCTAAATGGAGAGCTGCATGTATAATTGACCTAAACTAAATAATCTTGATTAGAAATACTACAGCATCATTTGAAAATTAGTCCAATGCTATGTCTGCTTTCATCCTCAACACATTGTCACCAAATGTTGGTGTAAGGACGTATTGACCCCAAAATATATTGGGCTTACAGCTGCTGTCAAAAGTTGTCTAAAAAGAATTTGTAGACTTAGAAGGTCTAACTCCAAGCAGCTTATGCTAACAGTTGGCTAAATCCACATGGGAATTTTAACAATTAACAAGAGTAAAGACAAGAGCTAAATTCCCTGGTAAGATAGATGCCTTTAAGGCGTGACAAGTTCCTAATGAACTTTCAAGCCATAAGGTGGGCTAAATTCCTAAAGAAGTTTACCCCCTCAAAAAGAGTTACTATAAAAAAGAGAAAGACATCACAAGACATAGCAAGTTCCTAGAAAACAGGAGGGGGGAAGGGAGAATGTTATAGTAGACTAGGTTCTTTGATAAGGGAAGAATAATTTCAAGAGCTGACATCATAACTTGACTTTCTGATTGCATACAGTAGTTGTGGAATCCTGTTGGTTTGGTCAAAGCAAAAGATTTGGCTAAGAATTCAATCAGGAACCTCAACTTAAAGATAACTTAAAGATCCATTTAAAGATAACAAAAGGCCCAATTAAGATCAAAAGGTCAAGATATTCAGTGCTCCTCCCAATTAGCCTCTGAGTATGGTTTTAGCTATAAAATATAGGCTTTCTCTCCATAGCTCCACTTATCAAAAACTTGCTCAGATCAGGAATCTGGAGGTCTTTTTTCCACCTTTATCAGATCCAGCAAGCAGTTGTTTTCTTCTTTCTCCAATGACATTCAACAACATGTGAACAAGATTATTTCCACTAATGGGGACAATTTAGGATTGGAATCTAAGAAAAGATGAATGGGGACTCAAGAGTGGAGAGAGAACTGGCTTTGGAATCAGTAAATTTCAGTTCAATTTGTGCCTTTTTTTGACTTACTACTTTATGACGTTGATCATGTCAGCTTAATTTCTCTGGGCCTCAGTCCTCCCCCTATAAAATAAGACATTTGAATTCAATGACCCCTTCCAGTCCTAAATCTATGACCTTCCAACTCAGGGGCTGAGGACAGTATCAAGATTTTGAAAGGAATAAAGAGGCCAGTGCCAGACCGCAGCAGAAGGAGGACAAGGAGGAGGAGGAGGAGGAGGAAGAAGAGGAGGAGGAAGAAAAAGAGGAGGAAAAAGGAAAAGAAAGGAGGAGGAGGAGGAAGAGGAGGAGGAGGAGGAAGAGGAAGAAAAGGAGGAGGAGGAGGAGGAGGAGAAGGAGAAGGAGGAGAAAGAGGAGGAAGAAGGACAAGAAAAGGAGGAAAAAGGAAAGAAAGGAGGAGGAAGAGAAGAAGGAAAAGGAGAAGTAAGAGAAGGAGGAGAAGGAAGAAGGAGGAGGAGGAGGAAGAAGGAGAAGAAAGAAAGGAAGAGGAGGAGGAAAGGAAGAGGAGAAGGAAGAGGAAAAAGAGAAGAAGAAAAAGGAGGAGGAGGAAGAAGAAGAGGAAAAGGAGGAGAAGAAGAAGAGAGGAAGAAAGAAAATAAAGAGGGAGGGAGGAAGGAAGGAAAGGAAAGGAGGGATTGAGGGAGGGAAGGAAAGAAAGAAGGAAGGAAGGAAGGAAGGAAGGAAGGAAGGAAGGAAGGAAGGAAGGAAGGAAGGAGGACAAGGACAAGGAAGAAAATGAGGAGGAGGAGAACTAGTATTGAGATTAGATTCAGGGAACCAAAACGATGAGATTAGGGTAGGATGACAAGAGATAGGAGTTAGGTGACAAGATTAGTGGCAGGTTTGGGGTTCAGGGAACCAAATGAAGAGGTTCAGCTCCCCTCAATCCCCTTTGGATTTGACACCCGGTAGGGAGTGGTGGGCACCCCCTTCTGGCAGCGAAGAGATCCTTCATAAAGGAATTTGGCTAGACTGATTTAAAAAAGTATTATAGGCATTGGGAAATCACCCTTTGCTATGCATGAATAGAAAGATTGAATTTCTTAGTGGCAAGGTCCTGGCAGAGAAGTAGTTTCTAGTAGAAAGATCCTGACAGAGAGGTATCAAGTCTGGTTAGGGAAATAGGTGAGTATAAAAAGAGGGTAACACTAAAAGAGAATAGGACCTTACATGATTCACCCAGGACCAGACAATAGTAGAACTAGCAAGCAAGTTAGTCACTGTCCTGGTGGATTGTTTGAAACTGGCCTGATGATCTCATTCCAGGGATGATAAGAAAACTCACCTATTAGAGACCAGGACTCAGAGGAGGAATCTGACTTTTGAGCTGCTGCCAGTCCTACGTCCCCCATTCCACCGGGGATGAAGTGAGGGGACAATGTAGAGGGATAGCACCCAAAATAAGCTCAGAATGCTATACTTCCTCCCACCTTCTGAATCTCAGACCTAGATGGGTCTACTCCCATCATGCTACTTAAGATTCAAATTTTCCCCTTTGGTTATTTGGTACTCACTGTCCAGGCATGGTTCTGTCTTCTGGGATTCACCCTGGCTTTTGATCTGCAGGAAAAAAAAAAAAAAGACAATTTCTTCTCTGGTCTGGTCTGTAGTATTCCTAATTTTATACTCTCTTAGAGAAGCCTTCTCCACCATCTGCTGGGACACCTTCTGGCTCCTGACCTCAAAAATTCTCCACTGCAATTGATTGTCCAACAGCACAGGTCTGACAGTCTTCTCCCTTGAACATCCATCCCTATTTTGTCATCTCGATCAGCCTATCAATCATGTCTACTGGGCAAAGTCTTAAAATGGACGGTCTGGCATCTTTTCCAGAGATATTTTAACTTTTCTTTCTCTCGTGGTACTCTTTGGCAGTTTGGTGAATCTGATGGACCTCTCTCATATTAAATACACAAAATAAAATACATAGGAGTACAAAGAAAAATGATTGTGTTGAAATATAATTATTCTGAAGTTCACAGATCTTGGAGAAACACGGAGTCTCCATCAATTCAGGTCAGGGAGGGATTTTGTCTGTTCCCCGCCATGGGAAAGCTTCTCTTCATCATAGGCTTGGAAAACAAAATCTCCTTCCTGCTTCTAACATCCTTTGGCTATCTCAGGCTTGCCCAGATAGTTTATTCTGCTGACAGATAATCCTGGGGAATTTCATTTTTCTTTATGCTGATAGCATCTCCTGGAATAGCACCTGAAGAAAACTCAGAAGAATGGTGTTTTATCTGGGTTCTGCCATTTACTAAGTAGTGAATATGGATCATCATTTTGCTATTACCTGATGACTCAGAGTTCTCATTATGAATAGTAATTATAATAAAAATAGTATTTATTTTGCATTTTAAGGTTTGTAAAATGGATTGCAAAAATTATCTTATTTGATCCTTACAACTCTGGGAAATGAGTGCTATTTATTATTGTACAGAAACTGTTTACAGAAACTGAGGCAGACAGGTAGGTATTAAGTGACCCATTCAGGATTACACAGTTAGTGATTTAAGGCATTATTTGAACTCAGGTCTTCTTGATTCCTGGTCTAACATTATTCTCTTCCTCCTCAACAGCTCAGAATCTATTAGATAATCAATCAAAAAGCATTTAATAAATCCTTTTAATGTTAGGGATTCTTAATTGTTCTCGTGCCACCCCATTGGCAGGTCAGGGAAGTGGATGGACCACTTCTCCAAATCACATTTTTAAGTGTAAAAAATAAAATGTATAGGATCACAAATTGTATTTTACTGTAATTCAACAAATATCAATATCAAAAAAAATTTTTTTAAGACTGAAGAGCACCTAGTTGGCACAATGAATAGAGCACCAGCCCTGGAGTCAGGAGAACTTAAATTCAAATCTGATCTCAGGGAACACTTCCGAGCTGAAGTCATTTAACTCCAATTGCCTCACAAAAAAAAAAAAAAAAACAAGAAGTTCACTGACCCCAAATCAAAAACTCCTATTAAAAACTATACACCAAGAATTTAAAAAATAATAAGTGAAAGTGGCTACTTTCAAAGAGCTTAACATTATATTGGTAGAGGCAACATATGTGTATACTTACATATAAATGTCTGTGCACATACATACATACATGTATACACGTGTGTGTACTGTGTATATACCTATATATGGTATCATCCTGTTTGGAGAGCCTCCTTGATATCAGGGACTAATTTGCTTTTCTCTTTGCATCTCTAGCACTTAGAGCAATGCTTTGTAAATACAAAACATTTAATTAAATTATTGCTAATTAGTGCTTTTAAATTTATCCATACAAAAAGATATGCAAAATACTAAGTAATTAATTTGGGGAGGAAAATCCTCTACAGTCAAAAGAATCAGGAAAGACTTCCTATAGAAAGTGGTGATTAAACAGAATTTATAATAAACTATGGATTCTAGGAGGTAGAGGTGAGATAGGAGGGCATTCCAGGTATAGGGGACAACTGGCACAAAAGTGGGTGATGGAGCTATGGGGGTGTTTGGTTCTACATTAATAAATTACTCATAATGATACTGAAAGTAGGAACACACTTTATAGAGAGCTCCATGGTTTACAAAGCTTTACAAAGCCAGAGGTCACTTGAACTATAATCACATTATTTTGAACTAGAAGATCTGAATTCAGATTTTAGCTCTAGGTCTAGACCTTCCTAGCAATGAGATCTGTGGAAGTCACTTCACATGTCATCTGTAATATCAGTTTCTTCATTTGGAAAACGAGGGGATTGGCTTGAATAAAGGAATCTTCCTGCCCTCCATCTTGTGATTTCATCTGAGTCAACCTAGATTCCAAATTCATCACAGAATGGCTACACTAATGATGAAGGAGGGTAATTAGGAAGGAGGAGGCGAAAGTTAACTCTTTAGAAAATGTATTTTTCCCCATTTGTTTAGAAAGCTTTGGTCTTCTCCCCAAGATTTTCTAAACTACCTAAACCAGTCATTTTTCTTCAAAGTGATATTATTGCTTGGGGATACCATTCTAAGCATCATTGAAAAAAATAACTATGCTTCATTGCACATCAGAGCAACCAGTGTAAAAGAAAAGCTATCTTTTTGTATTTTTTTAAAACTTGGATTGCTTCTACATAATTAAATGGTTATGGGAAAACCTCATAATGTTCAGAGGCTTATGATAGTTAAATAAAATAAAGGAAAACATTAACCAACCTTTCTAAAACCTCAAAATGGTTTGGATTTGGTCTCAATTTGGTGTGAAGATTAGCCAAACCAGTTCATCCAGTCATAATTTAAATCCAAATGTGTAATTATTAATACTGATTACCCTACCAGAACGGCAGCAGATTCAGAGAATTCTACTCCCAAGGTACATCTTCTCTACATGGGGACAGACAGTTAGCTCCAAGGCAGGTCTTCAGACTGTGGGAAACATACAAGGAAAAAACTAATAACATTCTTCCTCTCTCCCCAAAGGAAGCTGGAGGATCAAAGAAGCCTGAGTACTTAAGAGCTTTCCTCCCTAAACACTCTTCCAAAGCAAATCCATCTAATGAGATTCCAACAACCCCCTAAAGGAATCAGCTGTTAGCACCATTCACTGCAATCCTGAATCAGTTGGGGGAGACAGATTATTTTAAAAGACAGGGATAATTTAAGACATAATAATGGATCTGTGAAATAATTATTTGTTTTTCCCTCCAATAATTACCTAGTTTAAAAATGAACACTTTAAAAGGGAAAACACAATGGTATTGAATGAGCCCATTCTTCTAAGGTTAACATTTGATTCAAAAACAATTTAATGAACAAAGTGGATACAGAGTTTTGGGCACCCAAAAGCTAATTCTTTAGCCTTAAGAATTTTTTGTTGATGACTGACTCCATTGATTATTATTTAGGTTATTCAGACAACATTTTACACGATTTAAGTTGGGTTTCCATCATTAATTAACTATATTGAACTGGACTCATGTTATGTCTCTGATCAACTTTTTTTTTTTTCTTTTTCTGTTTTTTAGATTAGAGCTTCATTAGTAAAGAGATCTAGGGGTGAAGGATATCCTCTGAGTCAGGAAAACCTACTTTTTACCTCTGTCACCTTTTGTCAATATGATAATAGATGAGTCACTTAATTTACTCAAGCAATTTTCTAAGCTCTAAGTTGCAGAGAAGATGTCCAGTTGTATTGGTAGATGATCAGGGTTTCTTTCTGGATAAAAATTGGTGTATAGACCAGGAGAACAGTGACCAACCACACCTCTTCCCAGATCACACTATCTTTAATTATTCCAGGAATTTTTATTGGGCTTGTGTCCAGTTAGCATTTTTCTTTGAGGCTTTATTTGTAGATATTCATATTATGTCCTAATTTTATCTTGGTCTTCCTTGTCACCACAGTAGCTTTTTATTTTCAACTTCTTTTTGTTGTTTTTGTTTTGTTTTTCTAGCCTACTTTGCATTTTATATTAAAGTTGGGCTCTGCTTACCTGGCTTTAGACTTTTTTTGTCACTAGCTTTAGACTTTTTCATGTTGCTGTTTTCAGAGCTAGTTCTGGGAATACACAAGTTTTCAATGCTTCCATCTGGGAAGAGATGTCACAGTTCTGGTCTATGTTCCAGTTTTTACCCAGGAAAAAGCCCAGATTATTTGCCATTGTACTGTGACCAGGTCTCCTGCTCTCATTCAGCCATAAGTGCTAGTGCTCATTGGAACTGAGACCAGAGTCCCCGTTCCCTTTTGGCTGTCCATAAGTACTACTCTATGTTCTGGAAACTGTGAACCAGAATTACATGTGTATAACAGAGGTGTTTAAAGTTGTTTGGAGGGAAATATTGGAAGTGTTTAGCTGGGTTGCTGAATCTAAAATCTACCATTTTGGCTCCACCTAAATTACATTGTAAAAATGTAATGACGTTTTCTCAGTCCTCATCCTTTTTGCCTTCTTCGCTGTTTTTAATACTGATCATGTCCTGATCATCTACTCCTGATTATTTGTTCCAATTGGGAAGAGAGAAGAATTGGTGGGAAAAGAATGAGTTCTGTTTTGAAAATATAATTTCAAAATGTCTATGGGATAACCAATTCCAATAAATTACAAAGTATTGTTTAAAGTTCTCCATAGTCTGGTTCCTTTCTATTTTTCCAGTCAAATCCCACAGGAGGCCTTTCTTTGCTTGTTCTCCCAATAGTTTGTACCTTAACTTCTGAGACTACCTTCTTCTAGTCCATCAAAATGAAGATGACAAAACAAGGACTTTTCCCGTCTCCAACCAACCCGTTTTGTCCAGTTGCCCAGTTCCCACCAATCACAAGATGCCTACTGTTAGCTGATTGGTGACCCATACTAGAAAGATCCCAGATCCTCAAACTTTAACTTTTAGACCTTCTATCCTCTTGGGACTGATGCGGGAAAGATTCCAATCTTTGATTCCCAACCCCCCTAGCTAATGTAAATTACCCTTTGACTCACAAATCCTGGTCCCTTTGAATTCCAATAGAAGGTCCGGACCTATCCCAGCCCCACCCAGATCTGAGCCAACTTTGGGGCTACACCCCAAAGCCCCTCGAGCTAAGTCTCAGACTTAAAAGGACCATACTGGGAACCCCTCTTTGCAGAGATTCCAAACATGGTCGCCATATGAGGACCCTCTGTCCGCTGGACCCTCTGTCCAGTGCCCTCCTTATCTCTACCTTCACCTATCTCCTACTTCTAAACTCAATAATAAACCTCTTTTATTAATCTAGCTCTCTGGGCTAATAAATGCTTTTATTGGGAATCCACACCGCTTCTAGACCTCATATACCGCCGTATCCTTGCGCCGAATCTAAGGGAGTTGCAGGGGAACTCTGTTTGACTCCCTGTACCCCAAACCTGCCACTAGACCTTAACTAAACCCTAATTTCATTTAGGTACCCCAAATGTAGACCTCAACATGTGGTCTACACCTCAACATTCGGTTCCTAACCTCAACAGGACCATTTATCCAACATTACTGCCCAAGGTGCTTTTGCCATCTGCTTGTTTATTTCCCTTGATTACTACCTGGACCTTCTATCTGCCATAAACTGAACATGAATATGAACTCTGTGTAGTCTTTTCTATCAGAATGTCAGTTCCTTTGAGTGAAAGGACTTACCTCAATTTTGTTTGTAACTCGAACACTTACCACAGTGTTTTGCACATTGTAGGTGCTTAAAACATGCTTTTGGATTCCAAGGCAAGTCATCTGTATATATCTTGTATTTACCTATTTATTTACATGTTGTCTTTCCCGTTAGAATACAAGCTTCTTGAGATCATGGACTATTTCTCTAGCACACAGTAAGCACTAAATGAATGCTGGCTGACTGATTGATTGCTACTTCAACCACCTCTAAGAAGTTCTCTTTGAATCTCTTGGGCAGTTAGGATTCTGGCCCCTTCCCAATAAACTTGAACCTTTCCTCAGCACCTGGTTCACACCTCTTTTAGACAGATCTGAATCCTTTTCTTTGATTATCTTTTGCCTATGGATTGTATTTAACTGTATTGTGAATGCATGAGCACAGACTATTTAATTTAATCCTTTCATTTACCTCCTACAATTTAAGCTCAGTCCTCTGCAGACAGACAGCAACTAATACATGTTGCTTGAAATTGAAATGCTCTTAGTTACTACCCAAAAACAAATATATAATCATCATCCTCAAAACACATTTATTGAAAATACTGCTTTACAATCCTAATAGACTTTGGACAGAAAATGTCATCTGTATCCAAAAAGAGAACTATGGAGACAATGTAAATCAACATGCTATGTTCACTTCTTTTTTCTGTTTTTTTTCTCTCCCATGATTTTTCCCTTTTGTTCAGATTTTTCTCTCCCAACATGATTCATAAAGCAATATGTATTAAAAATAAGAGAAGCAGAAATCCAGGAAACAAACAATTTTTATATTCAATGTTTCTGATAAAGGGCTTACTTCTAAAATATAGAGAGAACTGACTCAAATTTATAAAACTACAAGTCATTCCCCAATTGATAAATGACCAAAGGTATGGACAATTTGGGAGATTGTGCTTCACATTTCTGTAAGAAATATCTATTATTCCTTCTTTATCTATTTATTAAACATCTCTGCTTTGGGGAAAAAATTGCTTTAACAAAATGGTGGGTAAGATATACTATGAAATTGTCTCTTCTTTTTTGCATCCTCAGCTCTTAGCACAATGCCTGGTATACAGTAGGTGCTTGATAAATGTTTACCGATTGATTGGGGAGGATGGTAGCTGAGGAAAAGAAAGTAGAGAGCTAAATCCAGTTGGGCAAATGAGGTAAGACTCTGGCTTCTACAGTAGGATGGGCAGAATCAGGACTTCTATGTGCACAGACCAATCAACCCCTATTCTAGGT
Organism: Sarcophilus harrisii; assembly: GCF_902635505.1. NCBI lineage: Eukaryota > Metazoa > Chordata > Mammalia > Dasyuromorphia > Dasyuridae > Sarcophilus > Sarcophilus harrisii. Next base: position 23,365,084 of record NC_045430.1, read on the forward strand.
GCTGTGCTGGGCCTCCAGGACTCAGATGTCCTAGTCAGGTCCTGGATGATAGAAGCAGTCATAGAGCAAGAGATTGTCTCAGGAGCTTTTGTCTGTCCTTTTTTTGACCATGACATGAGGGAGGTAAAGTCATTCATGCAAGTAAATTAAGTTGAAGGGAGGAAAGGCTGTGTAATTCACTTTCTCCTCCAGAGCCATCTGGGTTCAGTGGCCAGATGTAGAACAGGATAACTGAAGATGGCCCTGAATACAAGGGAGATTTTGGTCTTTTTAAGCTAAGGACATCAATAAGTCTCACTTTGACTGAGGCTGCATCCACAGCATGAAGTATCTGTCTCTGTGTCATGGTGAGGGCTTCCTGGAAGTGCCCTGGATTTCCCCCCTCTACCCCCTTCTCTCAGATATAGAGCAAGTTCTCCAGATCTTTCCAGTGCACACAGTTCTGGGGGACTTCTGGAATTGTTCTGGGTCGGACCCAGGGGCTGCTGCTCCAGCTGGCAGCCACAATCCCACGTTCCATCCCACATCACCAAAGTAGTTACCATCTGCTATGAACTTTGAGACAATGGACAGTCCTCTGCTTATCTAAACCTTGGCATGAAAGCAACATGTAGGTCTGGGGTATCACTCATGACCAAAAGCTTCCGTGGTCTCCAACATCAATGCTGCCCACATTCACCATCAGAATTTCCTGCTCTTCTATCCACCAGGTTTGTCCAGTCAAGTGTCTGCTACTATCAACACCCTATTGCACTGTGACCAGGTCTGGCCCCGATCATCTTTCTCTTCAGTGTTAAAGCATCTGGGGAGGGCCTGACTATACTCCCCAAATCAGGATTTTCACTGCACTTTTATAATAATTCAGGTTGCTCATCTTACCTTCTGAGATGATCCTAGATTATATTCCTGCGGCAGGGGACAAAAAGACCCTAGCCGACCTCTGATCAATGTTAAGATGCCTTCAATAGCCAGGATGGTTCCTACCTTAGACCATCTGTCCAAAATTGCTGTAAGAAGGAAACCTTTAGAATCTAGCCTTTGCTTTAGGAATCTGCATAGTTTTAAGGAAAATACAAAGCCCATTCCCACTAATACTGGATGATGTCCTAGCCTTGTAGGTATGAAGTGAGCATGCTCTGGAGGACTGATTTGGGGCAGAGGGTAGTTAGCATTGGAAAGTTCTCTTTTTCTTACAAGAGAACAGATATTAAATTACTCTAATCATTTTTTATGTTTATAGCAGAGTCACTTTTAATAATCTAAACTTTTAGAATAAGACCATTGGTAGAACCCTCCCCTCATCTAGGAGAACATTGCAATGAGTGAACCTCTCTTATCCTGTAGATATTACCCAAAGTTAGAAATGATCAGAAGGGTCTCATTTAGGGTGAGGTTAAACTAACTTCCTCCTGCCAGGTGTAGAACTACTGCTAAAATTCAGGATACCCTAATGGTTGATGGAAATGTCCCCTGAAAATGACTTTTAATGGGTTGGATCAGAGAAGGCAAAGAAGGGAAGAAGAAAGAGAGAGAGGAAGATCTGGGTGCACTATAGTTATATTGATACTAAATGTACATACTGACAGTGGTGTTTGGGGAACTAAATTTTATCCAAAGGGAAAAAAAGAAAATATATCAATCAATCAACAACCATTTATTATGTGCCAGGCAATATGCTAAGCACTGAATACATAAAGAGAAAGAAAATATAGCAATATCCTGTGAAAGTATTTTTCCAGATACTGAGATAGACTACATAATGACATCAGATGTAATGCTTGAGTTATAAACTTGTTTACAATCATATGCATTTCAATCATCAGGGCTTTATTTTGTCAAGTGTTTATCAAAAAACTGTCACTTAAAAGCAATTACACCTTATTCAGGGATTAAAATGAAATAAAATCCTTCTACCTGTCATCTTTGAATAGTTGGGTTCTTAAATGCATTTAATCAGAAGGTAAGTTCTATTGAGAAGACGAGAATGAGCAGAGAGCCAGATGTCCTGTGGACTACATTAATAACATCCCATTTACAAAGAACGTCTAATCTATTGTACACTAAGCCTTCCACAAAGAAATTTAATCACACTCTGAGAAAATTCATGCTGGAGATTAAAAACTCTATAATGGCCAAACCTATGTAAGGTTTTAGCTACACAAAAGATAAGTGTCTTCGTTTGATGAGTCACTCAAAAAATGATAGATTTAAATCCTTGAAGTGGCTTCTCTTCACGGAGGTAAAACATATAAAAGCTAGGGACAGTGGAGGGAGGATATCATCTGGGAAGACTTTCTTTTCCAAGGCACGAGCATCAACACCTGTGTGATTCTCGAGAAACGGCAAACTACAGAAGATGGGTTTCTCATCCTACATGCTCATACTAACTTTGTCTTTTTTCTCTCAAGCATTTTTGCTTTCAGCATCAAAATCCATGAGAACCGTGGAGGACGACGCGCTCCTGACTCCATTTGGCCTGGGTAAATCCCTTCAGAAGGAAGACATGGCAGACAAATCTGGAGCTGTGCCTTCCCTTGAACATTATAAATCCGAGGAGGGTGGTTTTATCAATGAAGAGGAGAGCAGAAATCCAAAGGTATGAATCAGTATCTACTTTCCTAGTCTTTAAAATCAATAGGCATTTAAATCATATTTATCTGTCTTCTTAAAGCTCAACAAAAAATTATCTATGATTGAGAGTTTTGACTTTAATGTAATCTTATCGATGCCTCAATATCATCAGTGTGATATTATAAACCCTGGAAGGTTTTCAGTCCTACTAAAAATACTGTTCATCTTTTAAAAAAATTAAATGGATGTCACTAATTAGTATACACATATTCTACCATGAAATGACACTTTCATTTCATAATAAGAAAGCTGAAACATAATTCAACTTTTTCTTTTAAACAGAATGTAGGCTTCAAACATAGTTTCTTAAACCGTGGTCTGCCGTTGAACCTAGCTCTTAAGCAGCTCCCATATCTTGCACTGAAGGGATCAGTGGCTTTTCCAGCTGACAATGGAGTTCAGAATATTGAATCAACACAGGAAAGGAGAGAGATTGGGGATGAAGAAAACTCAGTTAAATTTCCAATAGGAAGGAGAGATTTTGACAGTGAGTAGTTTTATTTATTCAACTCAGACATCTTAAAAATTATGAAAAATGGGGAAATGGTTTTAGAAATAGGTAATTACAATAATATCAAATAGGAATACAATTGTAAAAATACAATTTTTAATATAAAGCACTCAGCTCACAATAAATAAACACTGATAAAATGATAGCAATTCTGGTTACTCAGAATTACATTAATCTAATTATTCTTTGATTTCTAAAATAGTTATTGCAATGTAGTCCCTTTTAACAGCCTAAATTTTTGGAATTTTTTTTTCCCTACAGTGCTCAGATGCATGCTGGGAAGAGTCTATCGACCTTGTTGGCAAATCTGATACCTGCAGGCTTCCATCTTCCTTTCCCAAGAAAACGAAGCTATTTGGATGCCAGTGAAACAAAACATGAAAGTTATTGTGCTTCATAAATGTAGATGTGGTCAATGTTTGTATTTTGGAACAAATGATTGAGATTTTTCCTGGATATACTAAATGTAAACATTTTGCTGTGTAATAAATCTCATGAAAATTCAGCATAATCATGACTCATTTGTCTAATTTGACCGACGGTAACATCTTCTATATTCCACATTTCAGTAGGGCAAAGCACTAATGCACCTGACGTGTTGATCTTTCCAAATCTTTTCATTGATTGCTTTTTGATTAATGACTAATACCCAAATGCCCAGAGACCAAAAGAGACAAATTCAAACTCTAAAAAACTGAGTTAATTTTGCCTGTCCTGCAATTAATTTGTTCTTGGTGGCTGGTTTGCAGCCTTTTGCTGCTGATCTGGCTAGAATTTTATTTGATTTTTTCTGTGGACTGCTTGATGTCTTAGGGATCTTACTCATTTGGGGCTGAGACAGTTCATTTTCATGAATACAGAGGCCACTGTCACTGTTCAAATCCACCTGTTTCCTCTTGGGGGCCTTGTTTCCTGTCTGATCACTTGATTTTTTGGATACTTTTTCACTTTTACTCCTGTTCAGCTGAACATTTCCAGAACTTGTTCCAAGGGTTGGTTCTCCATCAGATGAATTCATGCCTTCTATTGTGCAAGAGGTATTAAAAAAAAAGAGAGAGAAAGAAAGAAAAATAAATACCTATTAGGTACTATTGCCCTGAAGAATTCAAACCAGGTTAACACATTCAAAGTTTATATGTTTTCATCAAACATTATATAAAGCCGGATCAGCTGATTAACTAAATAAGAATGCTATGAAGGGACGGGGTATCTAATGTAAATTCATTCCTATCCAACTCCTCTATCTTCAGTTCTTATCACTTTATATCACCTAATTTTGTTTTCCACCAAATACTTTCTTTTAACAAACAATCTGTTTATAATTTCTTCTTGTCCCAAGGGTCACTTATGGGAAAATATTTTAAATGTTTAACTCTCTATGACTTTGAACTAGTTTGCAATTAATCTTAAAAGTAATTATGCCACAAAATTTAGTACATGTTTAAAAATATTAGCCAGTTTCATTTTACATAGCATCTCCATCCTACTTTTGGCGAGGGTTAATCTAGACCTAGGATTTCACTGCTAGAGGGAATTCCCAGCATGGAAACTCTACTGGTAAAAACTGGCAAATTATTTGCAGCTTAGTAGAGAGCTGCCTGGGACAACAGGAGGTGAAAAGACATATTCTTGGTCATGTAAGCAATAAGTGACAAAGGCACATCTTGCAGCCATATGTTCCTAAATTCTAAGACTGGCTTACTATTCACTAACACCAAGTTTCTTCTTATATTACTACATTATTTAAAAGAATTTTGTAATACCCCCACTTAAAAGTTAAGCCTGGTGGGAAAAAACATGGCCACAGATAAGTAAAACATTATATTTGGGAAAGATAAATTCTCGTGGAAAAGTGATGTGTTCCATGTTGGATAAATTGTTTTTAAGATGTCAACTGGACACCCAGGAATCAGTGTCTAGACTGGAGTCCCAAAGAGAGATTAAAGCTGGCTTTATGCATTTGAGATTAGTATGCCTAAAGATAAAAAACTGAACCCAAGGGAGTAAATGAACTCACCAAGGGAAAGGGTATACAGATAAGACTAGGGTCCAGAGTGGGCTCTTGATGGATGGTAATCCAACAAAGGTAATTGAAAAGTGGCCAGAGAGGTAGAAAGAGAAATGAAAAACAAGTCACAGAGGCCAAGGAGGAAAAAGGAACATCCATATGGAAGAGGATAATGTATAGTGGCAAGTATTATGAACACCTTAGAGCAGAAAGGGCCATTGAATTTATTTAAAAGATCACATAATATTGATGAAATAACAATATTATGGAGTGCTGATAGGGTGAGAAGCCAGATGAGAAGGTGGCAAAATACAACTGAGTAATAAAGAAGCAAAGACTGTTAATAAGGCCTCTTCTTTTTAGAATAGGGATTGGTCACCCTTTTTTTTGTCAGGGACCCTGGTAAAATTGATGGAACTCTTCTCCAAATCATGTTTTTGAATAAATGAAATTTTAAATTTTGCATCTTTAAATGCAATTTTTTTCCCCAAGATCTTGAAAATTCGTCCATGGAAACCAAGCTAAGAATTTCTGTCCTAGAACCCTGGAGGTAAAAGAGAAGAGAGATCTAGAAAGCCAGCTTGAGGAGATGTCAGCGTGAAGTAAAGGTTTCTAAGGAGAAGATCTGTAGTCAGTGGAGAAGGAGCAAAATGATAGGGAGAGATGGAAATGAAAGAGAGGAAAACATTCATGGAGCAAGATCCTGGAGGAATCTGGGGGGAATAAGATCAAGGGTTTAACCTTAGCAAATATAAGAACCTTCTTTTGCTTAGAGACTGGAGCAAAAGGAGAGGATGAATAAATATGTGGAGGGACATAACGTACAAAAGACAAGAAATGAGAGAACTGGTGACAAATAATCTTGATTTTCTCAACAAAGAATAATATTATCTGTTAGCAAACAAGAAAAGGCATCAGTAGAGGCTTGGAAGAGAAAGGAATTTTAGGATAATCATTGCATGGAATGGGAATGAGAATCGATCAGAAAAGAAAAGGATTTCCATTAAACAAGAAGACTGTGAATGAGAGATGATAAAAAATGAATCAGTAATGGAAATTGTCAGCACTGTTAACTGCCTCCTTTCAGAAACATTCAGCATCTTCTGCCTAGACTCAGAGAAGGCAAATAGGGGAAATCGAGACTAGAGTTGAGTGACAAGTATTAGGGCAACAAGGAATTCAAGGGTAGAAGATGCTAGATCATTGAACTGGTTCACTGTAGGATTTAGACCATTTAGAGAGGAAAGTAAAGGCAGAGAAGGGATGATAGACTGGGAGAATAAGTAGGTGGGGAATCACGTAGACAGGCATAAAATGAATATAGAGTTTTCAGTGAGGATAAAGGATAGGTTTAAGAAGAATAAGACATAGTAAGCTGCCTTGCAATAAAGAAAACATGGTCACAGAGAAAAATTTAAATTTATATGTATGTATAGGATAATTCTTTAAGTCGGGGGTGAGGAACATTTTTATTGCCAAGGGCCATTTGGATATTTATAACATTTTTCACCGGCTATACAAAATTATCAACTTACAAAACTCAAGCAATGGGAGGTTGTTGTACCTAGCTTTTAGGTCCTCATCACTGTTACCTTAGCAAATGATTTTATGGGCCAGATGTTCCTCACCCTTGCTTTAAATGAAGAACAAAAATGATATGTAAAATACTCCCAATTTTTTTTTTAATTTATGAAGTTTAAGATCAATCAAAAGTTCAAGTGGAATGTTCTTTGCATGTGCAAATTGTTATATAGATTCACTTAAGCAAAGCAAAACATTCTGTTTCATTTAAAGCAATGTGTGCTTTCAGGATAAATTTCTAATCATTTAAAAAACTTAAGTCCATTTTGCTTTCCATTCCACTCTTAGCTCAGAGTTAACTGTTCCGATAATACGACAGCAATTACCAGTAAGGGCAATCCGCAGGAGAGTTGTAGACGCTGGCTCTTCTGTGGAATGATTCCTATTGCTGCATCTTTCATAGCTAGTCATGAAATCATCCTTGTAGGTGCAAGCAAATTGGGATCTTATTAAGGTTTGTTTCATCTGGTAAAGAACAGAAGAAAACGAACAATTATTCATAGGCTTATTGTCCAACTAATATTCATCTCATAATAATCTTCAAAATTCTTCTAATCAATAGAAATTTTGTTCAGCTTGAGTCCTGAAATTTTTTTCTGATGGCGTGCTTCCTATTCCCTGTGTGATCTTGGACAGGTCACTTCTCACCAAGACCCCAGTTTTCCTCACTGATAAATCAAAGGAGCTGAACTAGACAATCTAAGGTCTTTTCCATAAGATCTGTGAGCTTATGAATTCTTACAATCAATTTGCTTTTTTTTCCCTAGTCTAAAATCAGTGATCCTGAATTAAGAAAGTAAAATAATTTCAGAGAAAAGTATGCACCATGGACAGTATGTAGATATCTCAAGAAAATCTAAATCTGACAATTTGGGGGTCATTGGGAAAACAACACCTTGAATTAAAACTAAATTATGCAATGAATGACATCTAATGATCATTAGTGCATTCTATCATTGAGTTATTGCATTCTATGACTGCTAACCTTTTGGAGATGGTTGAAAAATTCAGTGTCAGTAAGAACCGAGTCTGAATCCTGCCTGAGACATTTAATTTAACCTTGCACAAGTCACTTAACTTCCTTCTGCCTCAATTTCCTCATATGTAAAATGGGGAAAATAATAGCACCTATCCTAGAGGGCTGTTATGAAGATATAACAAAAGAATACAGGAAAAGTGGTCCACAAACCTTCAAGTGCTTTATAAATGTTAACTATTATCTTGGTTAAGAGTACTTTGGAGTACACTGGAGTTCACTGAAGTAAACAACTGTGAACCTTTCCAAAGACAATGGCAATGATCCCCACACCAAAAAGAAATGCTCTTCAGTCATGCATTAAACAAAATGAGAACAAGCTTCCATTCAGAGGGCACAGAGAAGCAGCCAATTTTTTCCAACAGCAGCCCATAACCCTAAAGGATAAAGGACTTTTATATCTCCCAGACTTGAATTTCCCCTGCCTATGACATCATCTTTTCCCACTAGCCCACTAAAAATCACTTTTGATTTGCCTCAATTACATGAGATGTTTTGCTTTCATTGATGTCTCTTGTTAAAGACAAAAACAAAATATATTCCCCCAACCCCCCCCCACCACACACACACACACACACACACACACATACTGCACAAAAAAGATTATGAAAGTGGTTTTTGCTATCACACAATACTGGTTGTCAAATTCACAGATGTACAAAGTTAGGCAGGATAACCAAGGAAACAGATGCCAGAAGCCAGATTCAAAAAGATTTCAACAGGCTAAAACAAGGAGCCAAAAGCAACAAGATAAAATTTATTAGGGCTAAATGCAAAGTCCTGCGCCTAGGTTCAAAAAATTACTAACTACATAAGAACAAAAGGGATCTACTTTAATAGCCTTTCAAAGGGGAGAAGATAGAGTGATTTTAGTCAACTGTAAGTCCAACATTGCCAATACTGTGATGGAGCTGCCAAGAAAGTAATTTTAATCCTCAGGTCCATTAAGAGAAGTATATACTGGATAATGGTGAGGTAATAGTTCCATTATTCTTTGCAATGGTCAGGCTACACTTGGAGTATATGCTCAGCTTTAAATACCACGTTTAATGGACACCCAGACAAGCTGGAGAATATCAATGACTAAGATGGTGAAAAGTCTGAAAATCAAGTCATATAGGGAAGAGTTAAATGACGGGGGATGCTATTCAGAGTAGAACTGAGGAGATGAGAATAGCCTTTAATATATTGGAAAACTGTTATCATGGAGAAGAAATAAGTTTATTTTTATTGTAGCTCCATTAAATGCATTACATATTAAATGTAACTCTGAAGGCCTGAACTGAAACCAATGAGTAGAAGATTAAAAGAAGTCAATACTCTCTTAATAAAATAAAGGACTTTTTAAACAAGTAACATAATCCAGAAATGGAATATAAATTCTTGAGGGCAAGAACTTCCCAGTGCAAAACAGGGTCGTACACATAGCAGACTCTTAATAAATGCACTTTGATTTGAACTAGTTGGAATAAGTCATATGGTGAAATACAGAGATTTGTCACTCAAAATGTCTAAGAGGGGCTAGCTGGATTCCCATCAGGGATATCAGAGAAGGAATTCCTGAACTGGGAAGGAGGCTGAACTCTCTAGGGTCCATTCACACAATAAGGTTCTATTAATTCTACTCCCAAATTGGGGGGAAATGTTAAGTTGCTGCATTAGATTGTATTTATAACTTAAATAGAGGCTGCTTTTCCTTTGTTCATAAAAATTGAATTTCTGTTCACAAGATTAGTGGTTACTTAGAATTGAGATTGCTTCCTGTTGCAAATTTTCCAAATCTCTCTGTTTATTTGTATTGGAATCACAAATAGGCAAAACAATTCTCTCTTGAAGCAGCTTTTGAAGTGCTAAACAACTGAGAATAATGTCCAGATTCATGCGTGGCTGTTCAAATCATTTCATGTTTGAGTCACATGAGAAGAAGAGATCGAATTTTGCTCTCAGAGTGGTTTCCCCTCCCCCTCCCCCAACTCTTTGGAAAGATTTCCACGTGCAGTAAAATTGCAATGAACTTCAAGTTTGCCAGGAATTGGTAAAGTCCTTTTGCCACAAACTGTTTTTAAACTGAAATTTTTAGGAGGTTCCCAGTTTGAGGAAAATAGTACCTCATATAGGAAAGCCTGACTCTGGTTATATTAAGGAGAAGAATGAGTCAAGCTACTAAAAAGCAACTATTATCCTAAGTCAACTGTATTAACAGTGAAATGGAGTTTTTCTTTGGGAAAAAAAAAGTTTTACTGATGTCTTTTGTCATTCCATCAGTCATTTGGAAGAAAGGAGAAGAAGGCCCCTTTCCAGACGGAACTCTCAAGGGACTCAAGAAAAACAGTTAAGAAAGGATGGCCAATGATAGAACATCAGACAATGTATACATTCTATTCTATCTAGCAGTTCCCTGACAGGTTTCCATGCCATAACAACAACAGTAATAGCTAATATTTGTATAGTGCCTATTATATAATCAGGCATTGTTCTAAAAGCTTTACAATGATCTCATTTGATCTTCATAATAACGCTGGGAGGCAGATGCTGTTATCAGCCCTAATTTACAAATGAGGAAACTGAGGCAGACACAGGCTAAGTGATTTGCCTAGGGATCCACAACTAGTAAGCATTTGAAGTTGGATTTGAACTCTGGTCTTTCTGACTCCAAATGTATATTTAATTATATATTCTCTAGGACCATTATTTTGGGGGTTGGGATTTCAATTATTGAGAGTGCAAACTTCTTTAGGATTTTTTTTCTTTTATGTTGTGTATAATACTCTTTTGGCTCTGGTTACTTTGCTCTGTACCATTTCATTCAAATCTTCCAACATATCTCTGAACTCCTTATAACTGCCCTTTCTTATGAAATCATGTTTCATTACAATCATAGGGCACAGTTTTTACAACCATTACCCAACTGATTCACACCCCTTTCATTACCAGTACATTGTTACCAGAAGGGGTGCAACTTTTAAGTAGTATGACTCAAACACTTTTGTGTCCGCCGGACATCCCTGGAGCCCAGCGGCAAGATCACTGGATAAAAGGCTACAGACAGGTTAGTGCCTTTTCTTGTATAATTTCAAACCAATATTCAGAACAACTGGATCAATTTGCAGCTTCACTAAAAATATATTGTCGTGTCAGTCTTCCCATAACCTCACATCATCTTTGACAATTTTGGGGTGTGAAGTGAAACAGCAAATTCTGTTGTTGTTTAATTTAATTTGCATCTCTCTTCTTGTTAATGCACTAGAGAATATGTTCAAATAATCATTTATATTTGGAATGAGTTTTTAAGAGTTAAGACTAATAAATCTTTAAATTTAAAATGATTAATATCTTTTTACATTTAACTGTTTTCTTTTTGTGTGTGTTTGTTTGCAGAGGCAATTGGGGTTAAGTGAAACCCCAGGGTCATACAGCTAGGAAGTGTTATTAAGTGTCTGAGGTCAGATTTGAACTTGGGTCCTCCTGATTTCAGGGCTGGTGCTCTATTCACTGCACCACTTAGCGGTCCCCTTTTCTTTCTATCAGTACTATATTCCCACATAAAAATTAAAATAAATTTTCTTTTTTTTTAATTAAAAATAAATTTTCCTGTGTATAACAAGCTCTTTTTACATTAGCAAATTTAAGGAAATAGATGGCACAGTAGATAGTGAACAGGGGCCTGGAGTAAAAAAGGTTTGAGTTCAAGTCTTCCCTCATTTATTAGTTGTGTGATCTTTGTACATATCCCACTTAAATCTCTATTTGCCTTACTTTCTCAACTATAAAATGGGGATAATAATATTACCAACCTTCCAGGGTTATTATGAAGATCAAATGAAGTAATATTTGTAAAGAACTTAACATACTCCTGGTGGTACATCATAGTTGTCATTATATAAATATTAGCTGTTATTATTATTTATATTTTTCCACCTTACTATTACTATCATTATTAATTACAATTAGTTTACCTTCATTTATTCTCTTTTAACATTTCTAAATTTACTACCATTCCAGATAGAATTGCAGCCAGTTTTGGTTTAATTCAAGTCATCAATTATTCCAAGTTGTTTATATTGGAAAAAGTAAGAATTACCCTTTTCAGTTAACTTCTAATTTTTGGTTCTGTATAGACTTCAAAGTAACAATTCATGTTTGACTGTGACTAATGCAAAGTAAACAAAGGGAAAACACAAAAATCTCACAGTTTGGATATATTTTTGGTTTAATTCCTACTCTTAAGTATTCTTTATGGGAATACTATGAATGCATCAATTGACCATCTGCAGCATTTGACAGTACTGACTACCTCCTCCTTCTTAAGCCTTCCCTTAGCTTTCGTGACACTCTACTGTCCTGTACATTCTCCTATTCTTGACTCCCATTCGCCTCACTCCTCACTGTAATGAGGAAATGCTAGTTTTTTGTTTTTCTTTGTATTCCCATCATTTAGCACAGTTCCTGGCACACAGTACGGGCTTAGTAAGTAACATGTGACTGATATGAAAGGCAGCAAACATGGTGTGGTGGAAAGGAGTTGGAGCTGAGCACATGGACAAAAGTATCAAGAGTGATACTTTCTCCTCATTGGATAAGTCACTCTCTGGGATGCAGAAGAAGAAGACAATCTGCGTTGTGTTTACCTGTTCTGTGAGAGACATTTATCATTTTATAAGCAGCTTGCTTGAAGAGAAAGTCTGACCAACAGATTTCCCTATTAATCAGAAAACTCATTCAAGCCATTCCAACTCAGTTATAGTAATGATGGCACAAAGAATGAGACACTCCAGGGCAACAAAGGAAACAGTGCCCACAGGCTTTAATTATGGTTCTGAACTGTGTATCAAAAGGAACACTGGTAATGTGGGCACATTAAGGAAAATGACTTCTCTGAAAAACTAAGGACATTCCCCCTAGATCAGGTCAAAGGCTCTGATGACTCAGGGGATTAAGAATATATACAGTGTTTTCAAATTCTAATCTGGTCAGAGATTCCAGGAAGGCCATGGACAGACACCATACCAGATTTTCATTTTTGTAACATAATGAAGGCCTGAGGGCTACAGGCTTAAAGAAGGCCTTTAGTCTTTTTCCAACTCTGATCAAGGGACAGGTCATGATGTCAAAATACCCAACTTAATTTGCGCAGCTAAAAAAAACAGCTTTTCTTGGATCTAGTAACATCCACATTCTTTCCCTCTTCAAGGCTTAAATCTAAATCTTTGATTTCTCCCTCAACTTCTCAAACTAGCTATTATCAAATCTTGCCTTCTCTCCTACCACAGGTACCGCTGTCTCTTATTCAAAGGATCTACTTAAGATAACATATGTAAAGCAGTTGGCAAATGTTAATCTACAAATGCCACGTATTATTAGCTATTATTGCTCAGGCCCTTGGAAGATCAGAGAAAGATTATCCCTCCTATCTTCTCCCTTCAAATTCTTCTCAATCTGGGCTGCACAATGCTGCTATATTTATTTTCCTCAAACAGGGCTATTTATGTTCTAAAATGGGACCCTATCGCCTAGAGCATCAAGTTCAAGCCTGGTATTCATGGCCTGCCAAAAACTGGACCCTATCATATCTCTACTACTTTATTTTCTACTACTTTCCATTGCTTTTCCTGCTGTTTCCTGTCTAGGCCCTTGCTGGTGCTGTTGGCCCTGAGCCAGAATGGTGTCTCTTCCTTTCCATCTCCCACCCATTCTTCAAGACCCAATTCAAGTTTGATCTCTTTCTAGAGGCCTTCTTGGACTACAATTATTACAGAACCAGAGATTTAGAGCTGGAAACGATCTCAGAGAATGACTAATTCATCCCCCTCATTTTCTAAAGAGTCTTTCTGATTCCAAGTCCAGGGTTCTTCTATCCATACCTGCTACTTCTCTAACCTTCTAATTAATATTACAGAAATTGGGAATTCCAAGAAATCTCAGGGATCATGCATTCCAACTTCTTAGGCACTTAGGTGGCTCAGTGGATAAGAACTCTGAGCCCACAGCTGGGGAAAACTAAGTTCAAATCTAGCCTCAAACATTTTCTAGACCCTAAGCAAGTCAATTCATCTCTGTCTGCCTCAGTTTCCTCAACTGTAAAATGGGGATAATAATAGCACCTATCTCTCAGGGTATTGTGAGAATCAAATGAAATATTATTTGTAAAGTGCTTAGCACAGGGCCTGGCACATAGTAGGTGCTTAATAAATGCTTGTTTCCTTCCTTCCATTTGCACAGAGCCGAGTCTGTTTTGGAAGCTAACGGCCTATTCACTTATTTCTAGCTGGCATCAGATCATACTTCCCATTAATCCATTCTAGACAGCGTGAGACATTTTGCTATACTCCCAGCCATCCATGTATACTCTCCCTAACTTGTCTCTCTATCCTTCCCCGTCCCCCCCCCCCACCACCACCTTTCCCACATACAAACTCTTCCCACCTCCTTCTCAGGAATTGGTTATCACAATACCAGTTCTGCTTCTGAAAATGGTGGAATGATCAACCGATTGCCCTATGGCTTCACTCAGCATCCCCGTGCCTCCTTTCCTGGCCCACTCCTCTCCTCTATAGATTGCTTTGAGGACAGGAGAAGCACGGGACAGGAGAGAGTCCCAATTTTTAACACTAGAAAGAATTTAATGCCTTTTCATTCATCCAGAGAGTAGAGTCAGAATAATATAGGATATTGACCAAGATATACAAGATAGGCAGCTCACAAATGAGTCGCCAAACATGCCAACTCTCCAAAATTTAGTCTCATTTCCTACTTAAAAATACACTTTGCAAGACAGAGTTTCAACTGTAGAGAAGAGATTCTTTTCATAACTGAAAATGAAATTTTGTATCAAGAGAGTCAGTGAAAAAGCGTTTATAAGATACAAAACTTCCCATCCATAGTTAGCTCAATGACACTGTTTTCTTTTACAATTTTGTCATTCCAACAAGTGCTGAGTGGCGCCATGGGGAAATCAGTTGATCCTTCCATCATTTCCAGAAGCAGAGCTGGTATTGTGACTAGACTTGAGTTACAGGCTATATGCTGACATCTTGCTCTTTTTGCTCATTATCCTTTGCCACAGTGGGTGAGGAGGGAGGGAGGAAAAAGTATGGAAGAAATGCTTTGACTTTTGCCTCTATCCCATTGCTCTGGTAGTATCTATTCAGAACTCACCTAATCTCTGGAGGCTAACTCCCAGCAAATAACCAGTCACAAAGGAGGTTGTGTTGTTTAATGGGAAGTGATAAAGGACCAAGTCCTGCTAATACACACATACCTTTACCATGATCTCTTAAGATCTATTCCACCTCTGGCCGGAAGCTCCCCACCCCTTCTACTTTGGAAACTGGCCATCTATGGAGACATCTACTCCCTTTCCCTTATGTGAGATCCAGACTTGGGAAGCAAGCCATTACAGCGCCATTTCCCCTAAAGAAAGTCCATTACTCTTCTGTTTACCCCTATAGGTACACACTTCAATGTGTCCCTCCATTAGTGGCCCTTCTAGAAAAAGACTAGCCTCCTATATTCCTTTCCTCCATCCAAGTCTTTTCCCCTCCCTCTTCTTGCCCTGCTCTACAAAATCTTACATACATATGTTCAGACTAGAAAAATGATTATTCTTTCTCTGCTCAAACCCATGGCAAACAGGAATGCATCTCTAGCTCCCCTCAAACTCTTCTCTCTCATATTGATCTTGAGTGACTTCCCTGTTTTATCTTTACTCATCCATTTTTGAGGAAATGTGGATTTCAGTCTGCCAAAAAGTAATCCAATTCTCGTCCATTCCTTCTCCTTCTGCTTTTAGCTAGCTTCCCTTAAATCTTTATCCTCGTAAATCCTTTTGTCCCTAGATAGTTCTACTTTGTTTTCTTTTTGGCCTTTAGTTACTGTTTTAAAAAGGTGTGTATGTGGAAGGGGGTTTAAGTCTTATCTTACCTTAGAAAGCTGAACTGATTTATGGTTTGGTCTTTTCTTGTTCATTGTACCTTCTTATAGATAATAAATGTAGGATGAAAGATTGGTTGAATGATTTAGAATTTAATTTTGGCTTCTTTTGGAAGAATCAAGCAAATGTTTCTTCTATGTTGAAATTCATTTCTTTTTTAACCAATGCTCAGCTTTCTAGATTATTTTATTTGGGGATACATAACAATTTTTCCCTTGATTTCTCTTAGAAAAGTAGTCCTAGACTATTTAAATAAATAATCATTCCTTGATAACTCAAAGTCTTTCTCTTAGCTACTTTTAGCTATTTTAATAACTAGTTTAATATTTCAATATTCTTTTTTTTTGGCATTGAATTACAGAACTCCATGCCTTGATATTTCTGTACAGATATGTACAGATCTTGTATTGATTTGTACAGATCCTGATGATGACTTCTTTGTTCTCTTTTTTTTACTATTTATAAAGGACAGTTCTGTTGAGACTTTCTAGAATGCTATAATCTAATTTCATGAATGACCTTTTCTGAGACTCTTACGATCTTTACATATATCTATAAAATTGTTACTTCAGCTCTCATAAAATATATATGTTTTTTCAACATGATTCCTTTTGTTATTGTTCTGCTTAATTTTATTCCATTTATTTATCAATTTCCAAGTATGCCATTTTTTCTAATAGACACTACTATTTCAAAAAAAAAAAAAAAATTCTCTCATCCTTAACAGTCTACCCTCAAACTTATTGCTTTCTTCTTTAAATATCCTGAGCCCTCCACAAATTTCCTCTAAATTTCTTCCTATAATACTTCAATTTCTTATTTAAACAACCCTAGAGTTTCTTGTTCCATGATTTCTAGGGATTCTGTGTAATTATTATCTTTATTTTTCATTACAAGATTTTTGTTTAGTTTTCATAACACTGTAATACCAATTCATTGCACTGTGATCTTTTATTACTTGCTTGCTCATTTTTCTCTTTCTAGATGATTTTCACTGTTGTTTTTTTGTCTAGTTTATATCCAATCTCTCGAGAGGCTAGGTGGTGCCATAGTGGATAAAGCATTGGACTTGGAGTTAGAACAACTTATCTTCCTGAGTTCAAATCTGGCCTCACATTCTTATTAGCTAGGTGACTCTGGGCAAGTCACTTAATCCCCTTTGCCTTAGTTCCTCAACTGTAAAATGAGCTAAAGAAAGAAATGACAAACCACTCCAGTATCTTTACAAAAAAAAAAAAAAATTAAATAGGGCCACAAAGAGTCAAACAATCAAACAACACCTTTCTCCTGACCTTCTGGTCATCTGCCATCTTTCCTCTGTTCTCATCATCATTCCTCTGCCTTTGTCCTTCCTTTGCCATATGGTTAAGGTGGATGAGTGGGAGTTTCAGGTAGTTTCACTCTCCACTATGATCTCAGAAGGTTTTAAATACCAGAGGTATTCTCCACCTTCTTCCCTTTGTGGTGCACTTTTAATTACAATAAATGTGGCACACATCTCATTGTTTTGAGGTTGCAGAACCAGAAATTGGGGCTGAAGATAAATCACCATCTTTCAGATCACACGATGCCTTTAACTGCATAATAGTCCATAAGATCCCAGTGGAGAAGGTTCATTATTGATTGGGGAAATCAAAAAGAGACATTTGAACTGGGTTTTAAAGGATCATTAGATTTTCGCCAAACAGAGAGGTTGAGCAGAAGGCCTTCTAGGAACCTTGATCCGTGGTTTAAAAAAAAAAAAGGTACTGGGACAGAAAACCAAAGATATTACAAATATAAATAATGGAGAAAGTATATGTCCGAGAGTCAGAAGCTCTGGGCTAGAGCCCTTGCTGTACCACATACTCCCAACTCGTATGACCTTGAAAAGTCATTTAATCTCACTGGGTCTCAGTTTCCTCATCTGTAAAAGAAAAGGGTTGGACAAGGAGACCTCTAAGATCCTTTCCTGGGGAAAAAAAAAAATCTATGGATTTACCATCTTTTATGCTTCATTTCCTCTCCTGTTTTCCTTCTTTGAAATCATGAAAGACTTAAATAGCAAGTGGTATATTAACCAGGACTGCAGAAAGAAAGAATTTTCATAGTTGTCAACTTAAAAATTTACCACATATTTTTTAAAATTGATTTTCCAAATGTGTTGCTTGTATTTACCCTGTATCACCTTTATATAATACACTAATAGATGTTTTTGGTTATACTTCATTTTTACAATAATATAATTTTGTGTATAACTTTATTCATATTAATCATACTATACCTTTATTTTTTTCTCTTCCATTGATTTCTGAACACGTTCTCTTAAAGGCTTGATCAGAAATTCATTTGCTTGTATTGGAGAACTGAATAAAAAAGAATTAGAGAGTGATAAAATATCTTATATTTTTAAAGGTGACTTTTTTTTAGTCTACTTTTCTTTACAGAAAGGAGCATTTTTGTGATCTTAGATGATTTATTCTAAATTATGATTCTCTGAGATTTTACATAATGGTGTTCTCACCTCCTTTTTCTTTTCTTAGAATTCTGAGAGTTAATCAAATTTACAAAGGTCATTTCATGTCTTAAAAATTCAAATTTTATCCAAATATTCAAGATGGAAACTTTAAGGCAATTATTATGATAAAAACTATTTTAAAAACTAATTGATTTGGTATAGCTTCGGAATGCTGGTCCCCATAATCCCAATACCACAGAATATCAACATTGGACAGGACCTCAGAGCTGCCTATTACAAGTCATACCTGAAAAAGAATCCTCCCTCATTCAGTCTTTGTTAGAAGACCTACAGTAAGAGCAGAGTTCTAACTGGGGAACAATAAGGGGATCTTTAGAAGGTAGGAGTGTATAGGACTAAGACCAAAGCTGTAATTATTATCATCACTATTATTTGTTCTCATTTCTTGATATAAAATATAGAACCAATCTGAGAAAAGAAATTCTCTTATTACTTTTTTGTATTTAATGTTCTATGGTCAATTTTCCAAAATGAATAAAATTATTATTTTTTGCACTTGATAAAGAGTATTAGAATGAAAATACATTTTCCACAGAGCCTCTCAAGGCACTTTTGGAATAACTCTAATAGATGATCAAAAACCTTTGGAGATCACTTTTCTAGAGGAAAAATCTGGTTAACGTTTTTTTGCAAAATTAAGGGAAAAATTAGAATCAGAGAACAAATAACTTAAAAGAATCCTTTAGAGCTCATCCAGCTTTACCTTTTGCTTTCCAGCAAACAAATAATTAAACTAGTAAGGAGAAACAGATATGAATTTTTTTTACTATAGCTTTTTATTGACAGAACATAGGCATGGGTAATTTTTCAACGTTGTCCCTTGCCATCACTTGGAAATAGATATGAATTTAAAGACATCTCCTCATTTAGCAATTAATCTCTTGGCATCCATTTTTTTTTAAACCTGTATTACCTGCACATTTCACCTTTCTAAACCATTCACCCATCTAGCTGGCTATTCTACTTTCTGGCTGTCACTGTCCTGCTTCTGCCCATCTGGACCAGCACCCACCACATCAGGCCTAAACTTCCAAGAATCCATCCACACTTCCAGTCTGAGGGGAAGTTAATTCACTGATCATGGAAGCTCCTACTGGAGGGTACATCTCAGTTGGTTAATGAACAAATAAATGGAAATCAGCCCACTTAGTCTATCATGTCTACTGACTAGATTTAGGCACCAAACCATTATTTACTTTTATATTCTATCCAGTTCTTCAACTGTCACTCCAGGTCACTTTACCAACTATTTGCCATGAACAGACAGCCCAGTCCACCCTGCTTTTATTTTTCTCGCTCCTCAATTCCTTAGACACATTGTAATTTCACCATTAGAATGTTAGCTCCTTGAAGGACTGGTGGCATCTTTTTTTTTTTTTTTACGTTTGTATTCCTAGTTTACAATAAGCACTTAACAAATGTTCAAATTCATTTCAAATTTTCATTCATTCATTCCTCACCTAAAAAGAGTCAGGATAGGAGTGCCAGTGTATGAAGTT
Organism: Sarcophilus harrisii; assembly: GCF_902635505.1. NCBI lineage: Eukaryota > Metazoa > Chordata > Mammalia > Dasyuromorphia > Dasyuridae > Sarcophilus > Sarcophilus harrisii. The sequence continues at coordinate 23,384,798 of NC_045430.1, forward strand.
GTATTTTCATCTCCATACAAAAGTTCTGCTTTGTTTTCTGTAGGAGGATTAGCTGCTTCTTCATCCAGGAGAACAAGTAAAATCTTCACTGTGTCTCTGCCACAGTAGGCAGTGCCATGATTTATGGCATGAGATCTTGGCTGAAACCAAACATAATTTAAAGTTGATGCAATAAAGACTGTACACACAAACACTCTTCCCCTCTCCACCTTATCCCCCCATTACTCAATTTTCCATTATCTGTCAATACTCTTTTCTTGGTGGGCTAATCAAACATTAATTATGACTCAATCAATAAACATTTGTTAAGATACTTTTTAATGTGACAGGCACCATGCTACGCAGGTCCCTGCCCTCAGGGAACTTACATTCCACTATGGAAAACACCATGGACATAAACAAGCATATTCAAAATATAAACAAATTAAATACAAGGCAAAAATTTTGGTGGGGGTGTCATGAACAGATGAGAGAATGGCAAGAGGCTCCATGGAGAAGGCAGTACTTGCTCTCAGTTTTTAAGGAAACAAGGATTCTGCTAAATGGGGAGGAGGGGGGTGGAAAGGGATTATTTTCCAGGCACAAGGGATAGCAAGGGTAAAGAACAGAGCTGGAAGATGGAACGTCTACCACTTGTAAGGATCAGAGGTGGCCAGTTTGACTGAACTAGAGAGTACAAGAAGGAGAGGCTGGAAAGGTGGGTTAAAGCCAGGCTGAGTAGGTTTTATCTTGTTAATACAAAATATCATATTATTTTATTTTTTAGGTTAAATAAGCACGATTCTTTTAGACATAATTCCATATTTTTCATGGTGTGCAAGAAAAATCAGCCCAAAAGGGAAAAGAAAAAAAAGGTTTCAAATACTATGCTTTGATCCACATTCAGTATCTGTAATTCTCTGTCTGGATATGGATGGCATTTTCCATCCCAAGTCTATTGGAATTGTCTTGAATCACCTCATTTTTTAAAAGAATCATGTCCAATACAGTTGATTATCACATAATTTTGTTGTTTTTGTATAAATGTTTTCTTGTTTTGCTTGGTTGTATAAACAGAAAAGCTTATATTTGATCTCAAAGGGAACAGGGATATATGAGGGAGGGAAGTGACAGTCATAAGTTTGGCTTAGGAAAATCATCTTAGTAACTGTGAGAACAAGTAGAAATCACACTTGAAAACCAGTGTCACTAGGCCTCAGTTTCCCCAACTGAAAAATCCAGGTTATAAATTACATAAAATTTGTACAGATATAGATAGTATATAGATTAGCTATGTCTTTTGTAGACATAGAAAGAAGTGGAATCAAAGAGAAAGAGAAGAAGGCTATATCAAGATTCCCAGGCCCAAATCTTCCTCCGGTCAGGGAATGACCAAAGGTCTCTAGGAATGACACTTCTTTGTGTCTGTCTCTTCAAGTCTCATATGGGGACAGCACTCTCAGGCTGACCTCACAGGGCTGTCATGAAAATTAAATGACAAAAAAAACCTCCAACAAAATACTGTAAACAGCTGTCAACAGAATTATATGATGGCAGGCATCTTATTGTGATTTAAAATGGTTTTCCTTGTCCAATATTCTGTCTCAGAAACAGTGGCACCAAAAAAACTATATTTATGGCAAAGTGTTCCGGATAAACCTCAAAAGGGTGGGGACATATTCCAAATGGCCTTCACTCTGGTTAATAACCTGCAGCTCTAACATCCATGAACCTATTTAAACCACTTCTAATTAGTTGTCAGGACCAGTGAATTCCATCTGTTTATCAACATTTGTTTATTGTTATACATAGACAACATAAAAGCAAAATCAAGTCCAAGCCCTAATGTCCCTAGTCTTAGGATACGGGACTTGCTTAAAAGATTACTTTATGAAACCAGGTTCTTGTTGCTTTTAACCCTTGCCACAAGAGACAGAATGCTTACTTCTCAGCCCTCAGGAACAGGAGCTACTGTTCACATTGTGCTGCTACTCTTGAGCTATTACCTGACTCAGCTTAGAGCAGGAGGGGCTTTAAGCAATCAGAAGTCAAGGATCCTTGGGAGCAAGAGCTGGAACTCACCGTTTTAGGCTTAATCAAGGTACACATTGGAGATACAGAACTTTCTCCTATCTATAGACTGTCACAACATGGGGCAATCTCAGCCATAATGGTATCCCTCAATATAGCTCTTTCTTTGTAGGGACAAGAATTACACAAGAGTCTTTCTTTTTACCCTGGTGCCCATTATAATTCTGTAAGATCAATGCCATGGAGCTACTTTAAGAAAAGGTCCTAACCTAAATAATTCACAATTAATTATTATTATAATTAACAATAATAATATAAATATTTATAATATTATATAATAAATAAAAACAATATGTTATGTTAAACATATCTATAATATATAATAAATATATAAAATAATAATTAATAATAAATAATAAAAACCCTTAGGAAAATTCTAAAACAGAACCATCTTGTCACAAAGTTTGTTTTAGAGAAAAACAAGCTTCCTACATTATTAGCTATTAAAAGTAGTTCAAGTACTTCAAAGATTTCATCTCACTGATCAAGAATCTACACAGTGATCAAGAAGGTTTTAAAAGAGCTTTAGTGCCTGAAAAATTCACCACCTGTAACTAAGTGGGTCATGAGAGACCAGAACATTGATCAATTCCCTTCCTCTTTTTGGTATAGGTACGTACAAAATTAAGGGATTTCCATAGTCCGGTAGAGAATAAGAAATTTGAGAATAGGGAAAGGGGAGTTCTAGCTACAGACCACAAGCACCACTAAACACGGTTTGAAACTGGCCACCAAAAAATCTACCAGTACCGTATAATGGCTGGCATGTCATTAGAAGTCACCTGAGAGTTGAAAACAAATGTCATTAAAAGTGGTATCAATGGGGAGAAATTGGAATATGCTTTAGACAAACTAACATGGTAGCTAAATAGCAAATATTTACATATATCTATAAACTACATCTAGACTATCACGAGTTAAGAATTTTTAATATTTTTGATTAAAAATATTTTTCATGAGGGAAAGAAACATAAAGATTATTTTGAATTACTAAAATGTTAATATTGGAAGGGTTCCATTAGAGGCCAATTAGTCCAAACCCCACATTTTACACTTGAAAACTCAGACTCAGAAAAGTCACCTGCTAATATCACACAGAGCTGGAATTTATCCTCAGTTCAATTAACTCCAAGCCATCATTTTGTCATGTTTATTAAGTGACTTTTTTTAAGGATATTCAGTTATACACAGCGATCAATTAAGGATTAAAACTAGGATGCTCTGACCCTCGCCCAGTGTTCCTACCACTGGATTATGGTGTCTCAGATGGTAACAGTCAATTTAGGAATATTTTTAATTGTTAGAAATTGACAACAAAATAAAAAACCTCTTAACAGAATCTTATTTGAAAAGATTTTTTTTGAACCAAGTCTCAGTACAGAGGAAGTCACACTCCCCTGCCTTAAGCAAGTATTGAATCACATTTCCAATGACAAAAGAGATAATTCTTTCTTTAAAAGGCTAAAAAGAAAAAAAGCAGTCTGTTACCCGTGCTGGGCTGCTGCCAGTGGTGTTAACAACTCCATCTTCTTCTTGAGAGTTGATAATGTTTTTAATCCTCAAATCCAAATCCTGAGTAACTTCCTCTGTCGCTTGCCTGAATGGATCCCCACTGCTTCGGCCTTTTATCAACTCTGTCTTTATTGCTGAGAGTATCCGACCCCCTGCAATTCTGAAAATAGAAATAAGGGATCATCCCTCATTGTAATATTGGCAATGCTTCAATAGACTTATTATTTTGAAAATCAGATTTTCACAGTTAATCAACACTGTTAAAGAAGGTGAGTGATCTTTTAAGTCAAACAACAGCATGTTGGGAAACAGAAAGTAGTCTTTTGATGGGAGCAACTTAAGGCAAAATAAAAGTTTGTTTTCTAAAGGTGAAAATGGTAATTCTAGTATTAATGGTAACTTCTCTTCTGGATTTATAAGACAGGAGGGAAAAGATTTTTTTTTTTAAATGACAAAGTAAAGAAAATGTCAAGAAATTTTGTAATGGCATCTTGGAATATTTCTAACAACAACAAAAAAACTTAGTTTCTCATTAAAAATTAGGTTACAAGAATTTGTAATGGCTGTAAATTTACAAGGACAGTCCCAACAATCTCTTTTCAGTTACTCTAATAAAATATATTATGATCCATAAAGACAATAATTGTTATTAAGTATATTTCCTCTTCCATCATAAAAGACACTCATTTTTAAAGTTAGTAAATAAAAAAGTATTAAAGATTACTATTAACAACATTAAAAAAAATATCTCTCCAGAACTATATGAAAAATACATGGAGATCTCCATGTCCCAGAAGTTCAATAGAAGCCAACAATATCTGTTCAGTTTGTGATAAAAGAGTCAAGCAACCTTAGGTCACATAAATGGAAGTACAGACTCCAGGTTTAAAAGAATTGCTCTAAGAGCTAAGAGCAACTGGACTAAGAAGTCCAGTTCTGATGAAATCACATTTAGAATATTGTTTTAAGTTCTAGGAGGACACATTTGGACAAACTAGAGGATATTCAAAAGAAAGTGACTTGGACAGAGGGCACAAATTAGGTATAGCCCAATATTTCAGACCATATATTAAAATTGGGTCAAAAAAGATGCAAGATTTAGACAAAAAAGAAGATATCATAAGCAAATTAGAAGAACAAGAAATATTCTACCTGTCAGATTGATGAAGTAGGGAAGAATTCATGACCCAATAAAAAAGAAAGCATTATGAAACATAAAATAGATCATTTTAGTTATATTAAATTTTAAAACTTTTGTATAAACAATACCGATGCAATCATGGTTAGAGGAAAGCAGAAAGTTGAGAAACAATATAGCAAGAGTCTCTGAAAAAAGACCCATTTCTCAAATAGAGAACTGAATCAAATTTATAAGAATACAAGTCACAACTCTTTGATAAAAGATCACAGGATATGAACAGGCAGTTTTCAAATGAAGAAATCAAAACTATCTATATAGCTAAGAAGAAGTGCTCTAAATCACTTTACTTAAAGAAATACAAATTAAAACAACTCAAAATCTACTACTTTATACCTATGAAGTATCTAATATGACAAAAAAGGAAAATAAATGTTTGAGGGGATAGGAGGAGGAGAGGGAAATGGGACACTAATGTACTGTTGGTGAAGTTGTGAACTGATTCAATCATTCTGGAGAGCAACTTGGAACTATGCCCAAAGGGCATAGTTTGATCCAGTAATAATACTTCTCTGAATCCCAAAGTGATCATAAAAAAGAGAAAAGGACCTACATATACCAAAAATATTTTATAGTAGGCCTTTTCATGGTGGCAAACTATTGGAAATTGAGGTGATGACCATCCATTAGGGCATGGCTAAACAAGGTATGGTATGTGTACAGTAAATTAAGCAGAACCAGGAAAACACCACATATACTATCAGCAACATTGTGCGATGTTCAATGAGGAATGCTCACCTCTTCTCAGCAACACAATGATCCAAGATGAGAATGAAGACTAACTAGGGAAACTGCTATGGACATCCAGATAAAGAACTGATGGACTCTGAATGCAGATTGAAGCATACCTTTTTTACCTTATTATTTTTTGTGAGTTTTTTCTTTTGCTTTGTTTCTTCTTTCATAATTGTGACTAATATGGGGATATGTTTTACATGTTAGCACATGTATAACCTATATCAAATTGTCTATCATTTTAAAAAGAGGAGAGAAGGAAAAAAATTTGAAATTACAAATCTTGTAAAATTGAAAGCTAAAAATTGTCTTGACGTGTAATTAGGGGAAAAAATAAAATACTGTTTTAAAAAAGTTACTAGGACAATGAAGAATCTAGAAACCAGCTTTCATAAGGATTCCCTGAGGGAATTGGGAGCATATTAAAAAATAAGAAGACAGTGTCTTCCTGATGGCAAAACACCTGTTTGAAATGGAAACAATTTAGTCAAGCTGCTACATCTAATTACATTCTCTCCTTCTGTATCATACCTCATACTTGGTACAATTGATTTTTTGAACCCAGCTGCACAGCTTTACATTTACTTCTATAAACATTATCTTTAGCCTTCTATTCAAATCTGTTGAGATGTTTCTGGACACTAATTTTGCTGTATTTGTGTACTGAATATCACTATTAATTTCATTTTTATCCACATTTAATAAGCCTAGCAGCTGAATCTTCATCCAAGCTATTATAAGAATGTTAAAGTTTCTGACATTCAAATGCGAGCGATAAAGCAGAAAAAAAAGAATTGTAGATCAATTTTGCTAATTAAAACTGACACAAAAATTTTAAGTAAAATTTTATCCTAATATATTTATGCAATGATTGACTTTGACCAAATTGGATTCATACCAAAGATAGCTCACTATTATGAAAACAATTAACATAATATATAACATCAATTATAACAAAAACCTGCATGTAATTGGAAAAATAAAATAAAACAAATGGTAAAAAAAAAAAAAATCACAAAACCACATAATTATTTCAGTAGAATAGAAGACAACAATGTAATTGGGGTATTAGCCCAATTAGTAAACATGACCTGGATGAAAATCCAACAAGTCTGAGGACTGATCAGATAAACAGAAAGAGAATGAGAAGAGATTAGTGTTATAAATTCTAGATTATCAAGGAGAAGATGATAATCACTGTCAGTCAATAAACATGGATTAAGTATCTGCTATGTGCTAATCACTACAAAGCACTGGGGACACATATATGAAAAATAAAGACAGTCCCTGCCCTAAAGGAACTTACAATCTAATAGGGGAAGACAACATACAAAAAGAAGCTAAAAAGAGAGGAGAGGTTGTGGTGCCCATGAGGTATAATCAAGAGTCAAAAGCTGCAGAGAATTCAAGAAGAGTGAGAAAAGGTTATTTGATTTGACAGTTGAGAAAACACTGCTAACTTTGGAGACAACAAATTCAAATGAATGATGAGGTGAGAAGCCAGAGTCCAAAAGGATGAGGAAAAATAAGATAACAAGAAGTGGAAGTACCAAGTTTAGTTAGCCTGCCCTAGGAGTCTAGCCACAGAAGGCACAAGAGGTGGATGGTAATCTTGAGTGAGGTTCGGTAAATTAAAGCTTTTTTTTAAGACCAGGGGAAAGACATGGATATATTTGTAGACTGTAGGGAAGAAGCCAGTAGATAAGGAAAGAATAAAGATTAATGAAAGAGTAGGGATGATAGGGAGGAGGATCTGCTGGAAAGATGTGAAGGAATAGGATTGTGTGTGTAGAGGGATTCACCTTGAAGAAAGGCTGCCTCTCATGTGAGACAAAGTTGAAGGAGATAATGGCAGGTAGAAATTTAGAGGAAATGGCTCACTTCTTATTTCACTTACAGAGGGGAAGTTGGAATGAAACTGAGGTGAAATCTACTCTTCCTATGGTATCAATTTCTAATAGAAAAGGAGGCTTCAAGCCTCATAATGCAAGCTGCAAAATGCATTAGGAAAACGACATATTAACATTATCTATGTTTTATTGTTATTATTATTTATTTTTGTTAAATATTTCCCAATTACAGTTTAATTTGGCTTGGATTTCATTCAGGAATGTAATGGGCCCAGAAGTCATGTGGCTGACACCTCCGACCTAAACTACAATCACATTTCTAAACATCTGAGTACACTAAGTACTAATACACAGTATTTCTTTCTTTCATCTTTGGCTCATTAATGAAATACTTAGCTAGTAAGTTGAGCAACTACAATGACTCATGTTAGAATTCTAAGTACAGACACATTCTGATTCTTTAAGAGTTAAAGTGGAATGTGTTTTTCATTTCAGAAAATCATACTATATTGTCTTTAATCTGTCTTTATTTTGTATGTATTTATATACATTGTCTCCTTCAGCAGAATGGCAGTTCTTTGAGGGCGGACCTTTCATTTTTGTCTCTGGTAAGGTAAGTGGTGCAGGGGACAGATTTGCCGTCATTAAGACTTTTGTAAATGAGTTCAAATTTGGCATCAAACATTCCCTAGTTAAGTGATCCTGAGCAAGTCAATTAACCTTGTTTACCTCACAAAAATATCTTTGCAAAGAAAACCCCAAACGGGGCCACACAAAGTCAGATATGACTGGAAACCACTGAACAACTCCAGCACCTAGTAGAACACACCTGGTGCACAGCAGGTCCTTAATACATGCTTGCTGATTAATTGATAGCTTTACAATGGCCCTGTGGCCCTCTTTATTCAGATATAAAATACAGCAGATGCTTGGGGCATTGTTACCACTCACCTCTCAGATATGAATTACTGGAATCAACTGATCTGTTTCAAATACATCACTTTAAATGTTTTTCCAATTCTGTGCAATTTCCAAAAACCACTTTTCTAAAACACAATGATTTTTTCAAGTATACTATCCACTGTCATTAACTCTCCCTGTGTTGTATCAAGAAAAAAAAAAAAAAAGCCTACACCATATTTAATGATTAATAATGTCATTCTTTACAAAATACTAGTTTCTTTGGCTGGTTTCTTTATAAATTCCTTTATGTGAGTTCTTACGCACTGACTTATTTACTTAAGGATATTCAAGAATTGAGATACAGCTGAAATAAAGACTTAATAGAACATAATACCCAGTGGGTTATATAATATTCACTCTTTCTGGGAATAAACCCTTACTGGAAAAAGATTTTTTTTTCCAAAAAAAAAAAAAAAAAAAAAGGTATATTCAAAAGCTTGATAAAATATGAAGCAGCTTCAATACCTATTCTAAGAACAGGAAAAATTAATTATATTATGGCAGAGTCGGCTGTGGGGACTTTTCCCTTTTTCTCATTTCCTCCACAGGAAACAAGTGGAATTTTATGACTAATGCAACTCTTTAACTTCACTGTATGGGGACAAACTGTAAGACAGTGGCTCTTGACCCCATTATGACTTCTGGCAAATAGCCCCAAGAATGAGAGCTGAGATCCATCTTTGTTGGCTCGGGCAGTAGGTGTTCAGGCAAACATCTATTTGGATGTCACTAAACCCTAGAATCCTAGAGTTGAAAGTGACCTGAGAGGTCATCTGGTCTAAATCTCTGCCCATTCACTTCATGAATCCCTTCTAAAACATCTCGAACAATTTCCATTTCAAGCCTTGGCTACTCAGGCTAGAACTATGCGGAAGAATTTTACAGCTGTGTTATCCTGGCCCTAGTTAAGACTTGGGGAGGAAGGGCATGTGAAGGGCAACATATTATTTTGGAAGTATCCAGCCAGTCTGGACAGATGCCAGAAGGAGAATGGGTAGAAATATGTTATTTTGGAACTTATAAAGTCCCTAAAGACCATTTAAGGGGGAGGGAAATGGAACAAGCATTTACTAAGTACCTACTATGTGCCAAATACTATACAAATATTATCTCATTTGATCTTCATCACAATCTTGAGAGGTAGGTAGATGCTATTATTATTCCCATTTTATGAAAATAGAAGCAGATAGAGGTTAGATGACTTTCCAGGGTCCCACAGCTAATAAGTGTCTGGGGTCAAATTTGAACTCAAATCCTCCTGATTCCAGGCCCAGTAATTTATACACTACAATACCATCTAGCTGTCGTTTGTTTTGCACATGAGGAACTAAGATCTAACAAGATGACAGATCCCTGACTCTCCAGGGCTCTTTCATATAGATCAGCTTCTAATGGCTTATTTATATCTTCATTCTCAGAGCTTTGGAGATACTGAAGAAAAGCCTGAAATCCCAGCCCAATTCCCAAGATTATGTCAAAATACAAATGCTAAAGACCAGAATAAGGAGTTGCTCAATAGAGGAGGATTTGGAGGGAAAATGGGAAGATACGAGGGGGAACAGCTAACTTTACTCATTCTAAAGAATTAAGGTGACTATTTTTTCCCTGATTTCTTCAAGGATTATGCAACTATTTTTCTTCTCTGTAAGGAAATATGATTTACTGCAAATATAAACCACAATCCTCCCCTATGTCCTTTCCCAAAATCTGATTTCACTAGTACCTGACTCTCCATAATCAAATATTTTTCAATGTACATCGTGACACTTTGATAGAAATGGAACAGATTTCAGAAGCAATGGAGTTCAACTTCCTCATCTGACAGGGGGAGGCCCAGGGAGGAAAAGGACTTCCCAAAATCCCAAAGGTAAAAAACAACAGAGTCAGGATATGAGTCCAGGACCGGTGACCCATGTCCAGTGATCATTCCCCTTGGCCACAGACCTAGGATGTTACTGATATGGGCACTGTCCCTAATGGTACAAGTCAAGCCTTCTTATTCTAGTCTGACTCTCTTCCATGCTCCATACAAACTCCTTCAAATGTCCTTAGCATGCTAGGGTTATCCCAACTTTCAACATAGATAGGTAGGTAGATATGTAGAGATACACATACATATGTGTATGTGTGCATGCATGTATGTATACATATGCAATACATAGAAAGGATGTGTATGTACATATATACACATATGCTATCTAAATATGCTCTCTCTCTCTCTCTCTCTGTGTATATATATATATATATATATATATATATGTATATGTATACACACACATATAATTTGTGTTTATTTAATCATTTCAGTTAAGTCTGACTCTTCATAATCCCATCTGGGATTTCCTTGGTAGAAATACTGGAGTAATTTGCCATTTCCTTTTCCAGATCATTTTATTAATGAGGAAACTGAGGCAAATAGGATTAAGTGACTTGCCCAGCATCACACAATAAATGCATTGGAATCCAGATTGAACTCAGGAAGATGAGTCTTCCCAACTTTAGGCCTAGCCTCTTATCCCCTGTGTGAACTACCTGCCCTTATTATTTTATATATTAGTATGTGTGTATATATTGTGACATATATGTGTATAGATGCATATATAGGAACAGAAATATTTATACACATATCTTACAGATAGATAACAGAACTATCACTTGCTATAAAATAAACTTGACAGAAAATTTAAAACTTTGTAGGCAATAGAGAAATTCAATTATTTTGGGCAATATGAAGCCTCTGACTTTAGGAATTTTCTGGTGAAAATGCAGCATGTGTCAGATGGTGGCACCTACTGGAAAAATGTGAAGATGCGACCCAATAACAAATGTCAAGGCCTATGAAAAAATAAAAACATAATTCTGGAGGAATGTTTGGCTGCTTCCTTCTTCCCTCATTCTCAGTACTTTTGAGGGATTTTCCAATGTTGTCTTTCCTCCTATTCCACCATCACCCCATTCCCACCTCCAAAAAAGGCAAAAGAAAATAAATGTTAGAGGAAAACATTTTTGATTGAATACCGCAGTTAAAATCAGGTGCTCATGTGCCATCATCCAGTCCTTTTCTCATACAAATCATGCCTAAGAACATGACCTGAAATATCAGAGAATGACCCATTGGCCAAGAGTTTTTCCTTAAATAATAAGGAAAGGACCTGCCATCTTTTTGGCTTATGAGCTCTCCCTTGTTAACTTTTGGCCTTTGTGTTGAAGGACTTGTTCCTCTCCTTAAGCCAACAGTAGGTTTCAAAACCAGTAATATATTTGTTCTGGTTACTGCAAAAGACTATGTAGGGCAAAAAAGGATTGAAAAAAAAATTTCAAGCCCTATTGCTGGAAGAGATGGCAGAATTTTATGATTGGAAGGTACTTAGGCTATCACCTCCTCTAATCTCTACCGGCCAAAGCAGTCCCCCCCATAGCACAGCCACAGGGCAGTCAGCCAGCCACTGCTCCAATGAGCAGAAAGCAGCTATCTTGTAAGATCTGGTAGCACAGCTTTGTTAGGAAGTTCTTCCCGGAATTGATTTCTTTGCACTTCAACCCTTTGCACCTGCATGGTTCGGCCTTCCAGGGGCCAAGATGAACAAGTTTACTACTTCTTCCTCATGACAACCCTTTAAATATTTAAATATCTGAAATATTTTTTAAAACTAGTCCTCAAACAAACATGGACTCAAGATCCTTCAATAACTTGGCTGTCCTCCCTGGAAATCCTCCAACCCATCTTGGGCCTTCCTAATGGCAGCACACTAACTGAGGCTCGCATTCTAGATATGATTGGAACAAGGCAGAGAACTGCAGAACCAGAATCCATCCTGAGGCCTAGGAGTGCTGCCTCTCAAATGTTATCCATTAGCTTCCTGACTATCAGTGGGAAAAAAAAAATGAAAAAAAGAAAAGTAAGTTGGAGCTTGTCTCTTTCTCTCACTATGAATCACAAAAGAGAGGAAATAAAAAAAAAAAATCTTTATTTGTGAAAAAATAAGCACTTTAAAAAATCTATTTTAGCTGCATTAGCATACTTCATAATCTATGAAAATATTTATCTATTAATCTTATATTTAATAATAAAATCACATGGCCAGATTTGATCATAAGATCAGCTTCCAGGTATGTGACTACAGTTAGCTGAAAGAGAAATAACCATATTTGTACATGTTCTATGAGGCTCCATGAAAGCCAAACACCAAAATACTTTTTTTTCTTATTTTTCCCCTCAAAATGCTGAGATCAGATTCTACTATATAGAAGCATTTAGATTCTATAAATAATTATGAAGGGAAAAATGTACTTTTCCCAAAACCGTCAAATGAAATAAGCAGTTGTAAATATTACTAAGGTATTTTTTTTTTAAATCCATTTTAATTTTTTTTTCCTTAAATAGGGCACCCAGAACTCTAGATGTGATCTGATCAGAGGCCAGTACAGGCCTTTCTCTGAATCTCATACCTCTCTAAGGACAACCTAAGATCCCTTAGGTTTTTCTAGCCAAGTCACAATATTCTCTTATATTGAGTTTGCTGCTCACAAGCCCTCCAGATCTTCCTCACAAGAAGTCTCATGTAGCCACATTGCCCTATTCTGAATTTCTGAAGTTTATTTTTTAAGCCCAAGTTTTCTGAGCTGCCCAAGTTAAAGAAAGCTAAGACTTCTCATCTGAGGTGAAACAGAACTGGTCTGCAAAAGGTGATAAGGTGGTAACCAAGTCTCTCCTGAAACTTTATCATATAAGAAATACTATTAGATTAAACCAAGGGGCAGTGTGGTCCAGTGGGTCGAGAGTTGACCAAAAATTCAGGAAGCTCTGAGTCCAAGTCTAGCCTCTGCTATACATGGATACATGACCCTACTGGTGAGTCACTTCCCTGCCTTGCCCTAGCAACTCTTTAATTAGACATAGCAGAGAAGACAGCCTCAATCATGAAAAGAAGCTCTTCATGGGGAATTCCAGACACTAGTGAAACCCCAGGTCCAGTTACAAAGAATGATCTGACACCCCCCCCTTCCCCAGTTGTTCCAAGAGGGCCACTGAATCTCTGCATCTCTCATTCTGAATCCAGACCACACGCCTCATATTTGGATCCCATAGCACTTGAGTCAGGGCAATAGATGATAAGGTTCTCTCCAAGGCAGGACCGTTCTGCAGAAAGTCCCAGGACCCTTTCCAAGCTGTACCAGGAGTAAAGTTTACACTATAACATGACATGTCCAGTAATAGATGAAATTGCCAAGGGCCCAGTGAGATAGCTGGCAAGCCAGCCTTTGCCAGTCCTGCTCCATAACCGACCTCCACCATCACTGGCTTGATCCAATCCCAGCAGAGAGGCAGTGGGATGGACAGAGTTCTGGACTTTCAGGCAGGAAAACCAGGCTGGCACCCCCACCTCAGACACTCAGTTATCCCTTCAGCAATCTGTGTCTTAGCTTAATTCTTTATCAGTAAAATAAAAGGATTGGCTCTAAATTTATAATCCTATATCCCGTGTGATCTAGTAGTAAACTCGATGAATTTTAGCTTATTGCTATCTACCCAGCTAGGACCCATTCTTGCGGGAAAGTAAAATAAATCTTTCCTGCATTCATCAGTTAGTCAGGGGAGCTCTTGGTAAGATATTTTGCTTTTTACGAATGGGGATTCTGTCCAGGATGGGGGCCCCTGTCGAAGCATGAGAAGATGCTTCCCTTTGGCTTTGTGGTTGCTGGTGTCCCCCACTCATAGACTGTCCAAGGTGCCAGGAGCATGTTGGTAAGTAAGGTCACTGATGAATCCAGAAACAGCAAGGAAACTAGAGTAAGTTCTGCATAGCCAGACAACTCTGCACAGATCAAAAGTAAGAACAAGGGGTATCTAGTATTGTCTTTGGTGACTGAGGCCATCTTATAGGATCTCAGGTGTCAGATGGGGAAGATGGGGAATTTAATGGCATCAAGGAATGGGAACCCCTGGGACATACCTCTCATATAGCCTTGGAAGAGAGGGAATCTAGAGTTCAGTAACAAGAAACTAATAAAAAAAAAGTGGGGTTCCAAAAGAGAAGTTCTTCTCCAGGTAATAGGGAAGGAACAACTCTGTCCTAGACAGAAAAAAAAAAGAATTTTAAAGCAGTTGTTTGTGTGTGAGAAATTGTGTTTTATCTTCCATGTTTTTCTCAGTCAGCTGAGTTACAAAGGGGAAAAAAAGTGGCCCTTTTGGAGTTTCTGGCTCTATTGGCTCTAACTACAACATCAGTCAGTTACTTCCAATGTCAGGATTTAGGATTAGGGCATTTCTGCTTCTCTTCATGAGCTTTCACTCCTCTTCTGAAGGATTACCATTCACCAGCCCAGGAGCATTCCTAACTACTAGACCATCTACACAGGTATGTTTTGGCTCTCAGAGAACTTGGTTCTAGAGTCAAATTTGTTTTACTTCTCATTAATTTTCATTGGTTTCTACTTGCAGTACCTATCTACGTCAGTAGCTTTTATTAATTAGCTTATATTAAGCACCTACTATGGGCTGAGAATTGTGTTAAATGCCAACTATATAAAAGAAAGACAAAACAGAGTCCCTGCTTTCAAGGAGTTCATACTTTAACGAGGGACACAAATAACAAACATGTTCAAGCAAGCTTAACACAGGATAAGTAGGAAATAGTGGACAAAAGGAAGATGCTCAAATTAAAAGGGATTAGGAAAGGCTTCTGACACATAGGGTTTTGGTTGGGACTTGAAGAAGTCAGGAAAGCTGGTAGGTAGAAGTGAGAAAGGAGAGCATTCCATTAATGAGGGATAGCCAGGGGAAATGCCTGGAGAAAAGAGATGGAGTGTCTTGTTTGTGCAATGGCCAGGAGGCCAGTGCCCTTGGATCAAAGGCTTCATGTATGATGACTAGAAAAGTAGGGGGTTGGGAGACATTGAGAAATAAAGGGCTTTTAACCCAAATTGTATTTGCTCCTAGAAGCAACCAGGAGCCCTTGGAATTTGCTGAATGGCGGAAGGGAGTGACATGGTGAGATGTCACTTTATGACCTTAACAGCTGATTAGAAGACGGACCAGGATAGAGGGAGGCCTGAGGCAAGCAGACCCACCAGCTGCTATTGCAATAGTCAAGGTATGGAGATGAGGACCAGCATCAGAGGAGGGAAGAGAAACTATCTGGGAGATGTTCTTGCCTACAGTTTGAATGTGGGGGGGTGAGAGATAATGAGGAAGCAAGCCTGGGGACTTGTAGAATGGAGTTGTCCTCTATAGTAATAAGGAAGGAGTGGAGTGAAAGAGTGGGGGAAGATAATGAGTTCCATTCTGAACATGTTGAATTTCAGATGTTGCCTGTGTCTAAAAGGTGGTTTGGAAATAATTAGACCAGAAGTCAGCAGATAGGTTAAGATGGAATGAATAGATTTGAGAAGCATTAGTAAAGAAATGGTAATGAAGTCCACGGGAACTAACTAAAGAAATCAACAAGGGAAGAAGCAAAGAGAGAGATGAGAAGAGAGTCTAGGACAGAGCTTTATGGGACACCCACAGTCAGCAAATGTGACCCACCGATCCGGCAAAGGCTGAGGAGTGATTAATAGCTCTGCTTGGTAAACTTCCTGCCTCCCATCCCTAGGACAAGGTAAATACCTGAAATCCCATCACCTGCAGACCCACTGGCCTCTCCTTTTGGACTGGAGGCTTGGAGGGGGAAGCAGTAAATTAAACTTTTAGAACATTTCAGATAACTCCACTCTCTGCAGCAGCTCAGTTACAGAACATCTTTTTGTTACTTTGAAAATTCGGGCCCATGATTTTGTATTTATCTTACTTGTATCTATATACTTGTTGCTTTCCCCAAGTTTGTCCTAAGCTATTTGATTTTGTTCTGTGTTTCACCAGACCGTAGCACACAGTGCCTGACACAAAACACATACTTAATGTTTGTGGAATTGAATCATCCTAGCTCACTCAGCTAGCCAACAGAGGAAGCAGGAAGACACCAGTCTTGTGCTCTTTCTACTTTATCAAAGTCTTTTACATTACCTTGCGTGAGGTTTCTTACATTCCTACTATTCCACAATTCTTGAAATTTTTCCAAAGGCTTGTGGTAAACATGCTTCTTTGAGGGTTAATTAAAACAGTCTTTTTATCTTTAGCAAAAATCTTGATATTAAAGCTAAACAAAAACTCTTGAAAATTCAAAAATCACATAGTTACAGTTTGGTCAATTACTTAACAGTCCAGTACTTGCTTATTTGGGGGAAGATAGACAGTATAGTAGATAAAGTACTGGGCCTGGAATCAAGAAGACTCATCTTCCTGAGTTCAAATCTGGCTTCAGACACTTATTAGCTGTCACCCTGTGGAAATCACTTAACCCTATTTGCCTCAGTTCCTCCTCTGTAAAATGAGCTAGAGAAACAAATGGCAAACCCCTCCAGTGTCTCTGCCAAGAAAACCCCAAATGAGGATATGGAGAATTAGATGTGATTGAACAATAACAATAATAATAACATCTGCCTTTTCACTATTCATTGGATCACCTTGATTTCATAATTTGAAATACTTTTTAAGTGTCCAGCCATCAGTTAATGAATTAAAATTGAAACTGACTATCATGAATATCACATGAGCCATTACCTTGGATTTGGTATTTCTCCCAGAATTTCTTCCAGTTTGTCCATAAAAATAATAAATTTATTCAACCCCTTTCCATGAGTCCTCAGAGGGTCAGATGGTGAGGGTGCATATCCTTTCCCTCCAAGCTCTATCATCCTAATGAATGAGGTGGCAACCTATAAGTTAAAAGAAATTATTTAGCAATATTTAGTAATTAAATAATAAGGAAAACTGCAATTGCAACCAAAAGGCAGATGTTAAGATATGATATAAATATCTTGGTCCAAAGATTTTTATTAGTGATATCAAGTTAAAGCAGATAAGGATGAGAACCAACATTAGATGATAGAAAGATGATCTGATAAAGACATATTCAAAGAGCCAGAATTTAATTTATAATAGTCAAGAGGCTGGCAAACTAGGGCCGAATAGAAGATCACAGGGAAAGGCTGAGATTTCTCCCAGAAGGGAGGGTTGTGCTAAATTTGGAGGTTTCCCAGTAAGTAAATGCCACATTTTCATGGCTCACTCCAAGCTTTCCCAAACAACCCCTCTCTGAGTAGGGGCTATCTTTGCCTGAAATTTGAGGGATCCAGATATCTCAATGGGTTTGATTTATTTAAGCCAGGATGTTTGCCTCTCAGACAAGGAATCTTGTGAGTAAGACACTAGAAGCTTATATCTACTTTTCAAGAAAGACCAGAGTTCTGTTGACATCAGGGTAGGTAGGAATGTTGTAAACCTCTTTGGCTATTTGCTGTCATCTAGAAGTGGGAGGCAGGAAGGACCTTCAGATCTGGTCTTCAGAATGCAAGCTCTTTGAGAACAAGAGCTATTTCCTCATTTATACAACAAAGTTCTAAAATTCCATAAAATAATAATCATATGTTCATACTCATGCCTAAGAACAAGGGGCAATTATTTTGGCTTCAGATAATGGAATAACAGATGTTGTGTTCAAAGGACCTAAAAAATAAATAAATATTTTAAATATTTACTAAATATTAAATTAAATATTTATTTAATATATTTATTAAAAATTTTAAATAAATATTTAAAAAATGAAAAAAATAAAGGGTCCTCAGAAGCCATTTAGTCCAACTCTTTCATTTTACAAATGGAGAAACTGAAACCTAAGAAAGTACTTTTATTGAAAGTCACTGAAATAAGAACTTTTCTATAAAGGAAGCAAATAAAGTCTTGACAAATTTTCTTTGGAAAACAGTCAATTATGTGAAGGAGCCCATATACAGAGATGTATAGAAAATTATTAGAACCTAAGTTAATAATATAGATGCGATTTCTTCTGACTCTCAAACAATCTCACCATAAAATACTTTAAAATAAAACAACCTCTTTATAAAAACATTAGAGGAAAGTTTTAAACCTAATGACAAAGTAACTGAACCACTTTGAAAATTCAGATTTCCATACCAGGAAAACAGGCATTTGTTTTTCTCGAGCAGCATGTTTAAGGTCTGTGAAAGCTTCTCTTCCAAGTTCTCTATCAGGAATATTAATGATGTGGGCCAAGGCTAAGTCATTCTTTGAATTCACCAACAGGCTTAAATATGAGCAGATAATTTTCCTTGCTATTGACTGTACCTGTTCAATAAAACACCAAGTGATTATTTGGAAGATTGCAATCTCATATACACTGAAGAAAATGGACCCACCAAAGAGCTATTTGGAAAGGAGCAGTAATGAAGCTTCTAGATAATATTTTCTCTTCTCTGTTATAAGTTTTTCCTTTTCTTAATCACCCAAGCTACTCCCAAATCACCTTTTCTTTTCTCTATATATATTTTCTCTTTGGGCAAATACTATGCACTCTCACAGTTACTATTATCTCATCCAAATATAGATCCCCCATCACATCATTCTATTTCCATCTCCTTTGTAAAGGCTGTCCATTCCTAGATTGTTCTCCTTTAAAGAATACTTAGCTTCTTTTTTGTAGTAGCAAAGAATTGGAAAATAAGCAGATGTCTTCAATTGGGAAATGGCTGAATAAGTTTTGGTATAAGTAATGGAATATTATTGATTCCATTGAACAAGCTGATTTTAGAAAGGCCTGGAAAGATTTACAAGAACTGATGCTGAACGAAATGAGCAGAACCAGGAATACAATAACAGCAAAAATGTGCGATGATCAACTGTGAAAAACTTGGTTCTTCTCAGTGGTTCAGTGATCCAAAGCAATCCCAATAGACTTTGGATAGAAACTGCCATCTGCATCTAGAAAAAGAACCATCAACACATGCTATGTTCACTTCTTTTCTCTCTCTCTTTTTTTTAATCTCTCCCATGGTTTCTCCCTTTTGCTGATTTTTCTCTCCCAATATGATTCATAAAACGATGTGCATCAAAACAATTAAATAAATAAATAAATTGGGGGAGGGGAAGAATCCTGAGCTTTCACCTTATTTTGTCTGATTTGGGACCAATCAAATCTTTCTTCCCAGATAACTTCAAGCCTTGCCTCTATATAAGTGCTTTCCTCAACCCTCTTCTTTCCATTTCTAGTGTTCAATGGATAGAGAAGATTTGAAATAAGGAAAACCTGAACATAAATTTTGCCTCCTAGACTATGTGATACTGGGCAAGCCACTTAATCTCTGTTTGCTGTAGCTTCCTCATCTGTAAGATGGAGATAATAATAGCATCTACTTCCCATGATTGTTGTAAAAATCAGATGTAAAGCATTTTGTATACTGTAAAGTGCTACATAAAAGTACAAAAGTGATAGCTATCATCATTGTTTTTGTTGTTATTATTCTCTTACCTTATTAAACTGTAAAGTTCTTAAGGGCAGGGACTCTGTTGTTTGAGAATTAGTCTCTCCCACCCATCTCCTATTTCTATGCCCCTAAATCCTTTGCACTACCATAAGCATTTCCTAAGAGATCTTTCCTACCTCACCTCACTGTCTACCTTCCAAACTATTCTTTTTTATATCTTGCCATTGGGCTTCTTTTTCTCATATGGTCAAATAATCCACAGTGACTCAGTACCGCACTTCTACAAGACATTTAAAGCCCCTCACAATTTGTTGACGCCTTTCTTTAACTTGCTTCAAGTTAATCTCCACACAAGAAATCCCTGACACATGCTCTTCATAGTGCCTGACACTGCTGACTATCCTGTCCTCTGCTGAAGCATTATATCATATCCTCTAATTGTGGGCTCTGAAGGCTCTGTCTTGGTGCCTCTGTCTCTGTCTCTCTGTTTCTTTCTTTCCTTCTTTCTGTATCTCTCTGTTTCTTTCTGTCTCTGTCTCTTTCTCTGTTTCTCTCTGTGGGTGTGTGTGTGTGTCTCTCTCTCCTCCCTCTCTCCTCTATTTCTGTCTGTCTCTTTCCCCCCAAATGTCCCATAGGCATCTTAAATTCAACATCTCCAAAACAGAATTCATTATCTTCCCCCCTAAACCCACACTACTTTTGAACTGTCTTATTGGTGAGGGTTTCACATCCTTTTAATCTTTCTGTAACTTTCAACTCTTCATAGTCATTAGCCTTCTTTTGTGAAGGCAAAAAAGGCTTTAATTCTTATCTAGCCCTAAGCACTGGATGGGTGTTGCCCCAGACAAACTCAGAACGGAAAAGACTAGTTTAAAAACTGCATCCAGAGCCATCACCAGTCATTCTGAACTATGTCTTGTCAATGGATTTAGGGAGTGAGACTTAAGTGTCTCACTTAAATACAATCTACTTGGAAGTCAAGACATCACCCTCCTGATGCTATTGGTCCCCTTCCAGATTAAAGGACGAATAATACCAACATGCTCATTAACCTCATCAGGAATCAATCAGGTGCCCTTTTCTCCACTCATAAGGCTATCCTTCCTTGTTTAGGTCCTTATATCCTCTTGCCTAAATTATTACAATAGTTTTCTAATTGGTCTTCCCCATCTCAATTAACATCTCAAGTCCCTCCTTTCCTCAGATCCATTCTCTATATAAATGCCAAAATGATTTTCCTTAGGTAAAGATCTGACCATGTCATTCCCCTACACAATAACTTTCTACGAGGCCTTATTTGATCTTTCCAAATGTTAATGCTTCCATACTAAATTACCTATTATTTATTTTGTTATGTATTTATATGCATAAATGTTTTATGTGTCTTCCTTTATAAGCTCCTTGAGGATAAGTTCTGGTTCATTTATATCTGCATTCTTAATACTGGCAGAGAGTCAGACACATGAAAGACACTAAACACTTTCCAAGTAGTAGATTGGTTATAATTTGGATCATAAATTAATTATAACTTTTCTAATATTTGGTTTGGATTCTGGAATATTTTAATTTTTTTGGTTTTGTATCTCAAATTTTATGTTTTGCATATTCTAAAAATACCCTTCAATACTTGTGGTCTTAAATTGGTTCACTAATCAACTGAGGTAATATTTGTAAGGGATTTAGTACAATGCTTAACACTTAGTTATTATTAAATAAATGTTTGTTCTTTCTTCTCCACTCCCTGTAAGCACTAAGAAATAATACAATTCCTTAAGAGTTTTCCAAGAACTATACAACTTTACAACCATATTTAGAAATTGGAAAGTTGGATAGTCCATATTACTTTAGAAGTGAGCTATCTGGAAATGCCAGTTTTGGTTTGGAGAATATTACAAGAAGCAAGGTATTGATCTTAAAAGAATTTCTAAATAATAAATGACACTTGTAAAAAATATAACGCAGTAAGCTAGATGTTTAACAAATGTTTTAATTCCCTCTATGTATCTTTTATCTATTAAACACTGAAATCCTATTTGTACCTCTCTGACATCTGGAAGAAATATTAATTTGACAAAAGATTAAAATCTCAACAAGGCAAATAAAAGCTCTTAGGTATCAATAACTTAATTCTCCACTTTTTCTACACTTAATATAATCTAGTTCCTATTTTGCTACCTGTTCTAATGCCCCCACCCCACTCCCAAGGGGGAAAAAAAAGATTAATCACTAGAGATTTACCAATTCTCTACTGGGTAAAAGTCTAAAGCTTTAGTTCTCACATTTACAACTTGCTTGCTACAATTGGCACATTCTCTCCTGACTTGTGGGCCTGGGCAAACTTGAAGGAAAAATATCTTGGATTCTTTACAGTTAGAGTCATTTTGACTTCTGTCTACAGTTGGAGCTCTCTCCCTCTCATTATGGTCAGATAACATGGCAGTTATGGTACCCTTGCTGTTGTATTCTCAAGTGGCTTTGAAGAGGCACTCTCAAAAAGCATTCCACAGAAGAAGAGATCTTTGGTCCAGAAGAACTGGCATATATTGAAAAAATCCACAAGATTGGAACTTTTCTGAAGATACCAAAAATAAAAATACCGCTATTTGTTTTTGTGAAATGGACTGATTCCACAGATTTCAAAAAGCATTTGCAAAACTTATTTTGATATTGAAGAATCTTATTCAAGTTTTTTTTCTTTCTTCATTCCTTCACTCCCCACTTATTTCTTATTGAAGAAAACCAGTCTTTGTGCCAATTTGTGAATAATACATAAGAGAGAAAAATAGAACAGAGCTAGCAAAACTATGGGGGCAAAGTGAAATTGTGAATGTTCTGCATTTGTTGCTTCAGAATGTCCACAGCACCAATTTAGCCTGACTAAAACATGTGTGACCAAAGCACACATGTGTGCATATACTCACGCACATGGACACACACACATACACATGGACACACACACACATACACACACACATAAAAAAAAAAAGTTTCTCCATGTAGAAATACTCATCTTGAAATAGCAAACATCTTTGGTGTCTATTCTCAAGGTTAATTAGAAGGCTATCTCAGACATCCAGCACACTTTTAATGCTTTCTAAGAATATTTTCTGACATGAAACTATGTTTTATAGCTTTTCCCTTTACAAAATATATGAAAAAAGTATACAACTAATAAATAGAAAGTATACTACTCTATGTTCAGGTGAAAACATAATAGAGATCTAAAATAATGACTACCTAAATAGTTTCAATCATTTTAGAAATAATACAAGCAATAATGATACAAGCTGGTTGTTGTCCTTCATTCTCAAAGAGAATCAAAATGACATTGCTATGTTTGAGTTACGTTATGTGTGTCTGACTATAGCTGATCAGATCAGAATGAGCTCAGAATGTACTGCCACATGTCAAACATAAACAGTCCCTCTGAACATTTGGGGAGCAGCTTGTAGATGAACTGGTCATGTAGTGAGATCATTCACAGCAGGATTCACAGCATCTAGAATGCTAAAGGATGGCTCCCAGTATTTTGGCAAGATGGAAATATGGAAAGACAAGTTTTACACAAGATGTAAAGATCTGAACAAGATCCCATCATCACTGAAGGGAATACCAACATCAATAAACTCATAAATGTTTCTAAGTATTCAGATATTGTTTACATGGTAAACCATATTGTTTAGATGATTTATGTGATAGATAAGCCATTCTTTATATGGTAAAACATATTATGGGGCTTCTAATCTTTCAATCTCATCATTCATCTTACATTAAAAGCACCTTCAACAAAAAATGCTAATCAATTTTTGATCTGTTCATGGTCACATAGATTTAGCCTATATAAAATCTATCTAATTGAGCCACATGTCTTTTTCTGTTCTACTTTGTATATGGAAATGCTCATTTTATTTAGTATTTGTTAAGATCAGATTAAAAAAACAATTTTTAGGGGAAAAAAAGTCTTCATTAAGGTTTTTTGTTACGTGGTCATTCTCTCTATCAGCCAATAGCTAACAACATGCATATAAACAGAGATGTTGGCCAATACTTTATTTAAATGAATTTTTAAAACCCAATTAAGTCTCACCACCTCCACAATCTTCACCCTCTCACCACACATAATATACACACTTCTAAGCTGTGTTTTAATAAAGATTCAATACAATATAATCAATTGGCCAGTAATTATAGCGAAAGGCACAGTTTTTTGAACTACATTCAGACAAAAATAAAAGTGAAAGACTTTCTGCCCTCAAAGAGCTTATGCTCAAATTCAAGGGATCAATGAACCCAGGACTTAAGAGCTCACAAGATGAGAAGGACTGGTCAAGACGCCATCATCACTGAAGGGAATAACAACATGGCCATTCGTTCTACCAAGAAGTCATCGAATTCAAACCTCTTGTTTTACAGATGAGCAAACTGAGCCTTGGGGAAAGTGAGTTTCTTGCTCACGGTCCCACAACTACTAAGGGAAAGAGGCAGGATCTGAACCCAAAACTACTTGACTCCAAACTGAACTCTCTTATTTATGTAGAGGTGCTTCTGGAATCATATTCTACTAATCCCATTTTCCTGGTACCTTTTTATTATTCAAGTTGCATTTAGTGGTTGGAGATTCTGATCCAAAAGGATTTATATTTTCATAGGATGTGCACGATCTTCCAGATATGAAATCTAATAGTTGTACCTGCAATAAACACACAAGATAAAATGAATATGTCACAATACAAAGGATTGAAAAGTTCTAATAAGTACCTCTGTAAGGACAAGGATATATCAGAGGAGTTTGCCGTGGTATTTCTGAACCATAGCACTTCCACCAATTTATTTTTCTTCTCTAGTGTTACAAAAGAGGAAGCCTGAAGTTAGAACAATTTCACAACATGACTAAAGACAGACAGCATTTAAACATATTTCCATTTCTTAGACAAATCATAATATGTATCATAATTAGCTAAAATACCTAAAGATGATAGTCAATTATGTATAACAAGTGAATATAGAAAAAAGTAACTGTTAAGATAACTAAAAAATTAAAGAAATGTTTATTTTGAAATGCATTTCATATCTATTTAAATAGGATTACAGTTAATATGCTTGGAGGTTATGTTACTTCATAAAACAAACAGTCACACTATGAAGATTTAACCCAAGAGCAGCTGGAAAGTTGTCTGGCTTGTTAATTCTATTCCCACTCTCTATTCCCTAATTCTTTTCTAGGGACACAAAGAACCACAAAGAGCAGAATTGTTTCTTAGGTGAGAGGGATTCAGGAGAGAAAATAAAAGTCATTTCTCAGGAGTAATCCCAGAATAAAACTGAACTGACATGATCCACATCAGTTTGTTATCTTTTTTTTTTTTCCTTTTGTTTTTCCCAAATTCAATTTTATTTTTGGCTTCATATTCTTTCCCTCCCACCCACTCCATCCTTAGTCCTACTGAGAAAATATGAAAAACAAAACCCATTACAAATATATATATATTCAAGCAAAACAGTTTCCTGTCTTAGCTATGTCCAAAATCAGGACAAAAACAGGCAGCCATCAGCTTTTCATCTGGAGATTAGTTTCATGATGAGTCTTCTGGAATTGTGATGAATCATTGTGTTGATCAGCATTCCTAAACCTTTTCAAATTTGTTTGTCTTTACAGTATTGCTATTAATCTCTAAATTGATGATCTGGTTCTGCTCACTACACGTTGCATCAGGTCATACAAGTCTTTCCAAGTTTCTCTGAAACCTTCCTTTTCATCATTTCTTGCAGCACAATAGTATTCTATCACCTTCACATACCAGAATTTGTTCAGCCATGTCCTGACGATGAGCACTTATATTGACAAACTTGCTACAAAGAATTCCCATCTTTCCCCATTTCCTGATTCTCTTCTAATTTTAGTAACATTGGTTTTGTTTGTGGGAAAAAAAAATTTAATTTCAAGTAATAAAATTATCCATTTTGCCTTCCATGAACCTCTAGATCTCTTTTGGTCATAAACTCTTCCCCTATCCATAGATCTAGTGGGTTATTTCTTACATTTTCTTCTAATGTATGATTTTACCCTTTATGTATAAATCATGTACCCATTATCTTGGTATATGGTGAGGCATTTCTGCCAAACTATTTTTCAACTTTCCCCAAAGTTTTGTTGTTTTGGACTTGTTTTTTGGATTTTCTGAAATAGTGAGTTCTTGTTCCAGTAGTTGAGATCTTTATGTTCATTAAACACTTATGTTTGTGTAATCACTATATTTCTTATCTAATACCAAATCATTTTGTTAATTATGGTTTTGAAGTATAGTCTGAAATGTGATACTGCTAGGCTCTCCTTCTTCCCATTTTCCCCCTTAATTACCTTGATAGTCTTGAACTTTTATTCCAGAAAATTTTTATTATTTTTTCTAATTCCTTATAGTAATCATATGGAAATTTGAAATGGCACTATTGGTAAATTAATTTGGATAGCATTGTCATGCTTATTATATTGACTTGGCCTACCCATGAGCAATTAACATTTCTCTAGTCATTCAGAACTGTCCTTTATTGGTGTGAAAAGTTTTGTAAATATGGCTATATAGTTTCTATAGATGTCTTAGTAGTTTCATACTTTCTGTAGTAGTTTCAAATGGAATTTTTCTTTCTATCTCTTTGTACTGGATTTTGTTGGTAATGAAATGTAGATGATTTGTATGGGTTTATTTTATATGTTGTAAATTTGCTGAAATTATTGTATCAATTATATAGGTGACTTTCTGGGGTGCTCCAAGTATACTGTCATATCTGCAATAAAGTGATAATTTCATCTCTTTTCTATACCTGTTCTCTCAATTTTTCTTATTATTGTGATAGCTAACCTTTCTAACACTATACTGAATAGTAATTCTGATAACAGACATCCTTGCTTTACCCCTCATCTTATTGGAAGAGCTTCTAGTTTTATCTTCCTTACAGTTAATACTTATTGTTGATTTTAAACAGATTCTACTTATCATGTTGAAGAAAAACCCTTTTTAATGCAATGCTCTCTAATGTTGTTGGGAAATAGGTATTATGTCTTCTCAAAAACTTTTTCTGTACATCTTAATTATGATTATTATTTTTGTTATTCTTATGAATTATATTTATAGTTTTCTTACTATTGATACAGCCCTATATGCCTAGCAAAATTCCATCCCAACCCTAGGATGTAATCTTTGTGATATATTGCTATAATCTAATAAATTTGCCTTCAAGTACTATTGGGGTTCAACTGAAAGTCACAAAAACAAGAATTAAAAACAGTCTTTCTTGAATTGTCATCTCATCAGAACTAGCAGATTTATCCTGCACACTGGTATTGTACAAGACGTACTTAGCCTTAAAAAGCATGTGTCAACTCTAACTTGATCGGATTTTTCCTGTATGAAAAAATCATTTGGGGCTATTACCAATGCCAGTGGTGTGGTGGATCTGTAATAGCAGCATTAGATGATTTCGTGTTTGCTAACAGGCTTAGCTAATTAGTGAGGGTTCTCTTCTGGCTCCACCTCCACATCAGCTGTCTTGCCTTGCTAAGGATGACTCCTCCATCAGGCTGACTCAGAGACTGATGAATTCCTGCCTGGAACTGGGACGCTGTGAGAAGCCCCCAATGCACTGTTCACTTTCTTTCTGACTCTGCTTCCACCCAGCAGCCTTGCCCCTTGTCCATTCTTCTTTCCTTTTCCAGATCCCTTTTAGTGTGTTAACACCTACCATAAGTCTGTAAATTCCTGGAAAATAGGGGAAATCTTATTTTCTCCTTTGTCAAAATTTGTTTTAATAAGAGAAACTAAGACTCAGAAGAAAGCTGCTACTCAGCTAAAGAGAAAGGGGCAAGGGCTAAGGACAGACATTACTAACCAGAAGAGACCTGTTACTTCTTCATGAAGACTTCAGTCAGAATTAAAGATCAAAGCAAAATGAACCAAGGGCAGGGAAGTTGGGGTGAGGATGGGCAGGATACAAAAATTAGAAACTAGAAAAAGATATAGGGGATAGGGAGTGGAGACATATTTGTACAAAAACATTTATAGCAGCCCTTTTTGCAGTGCCTAAGAAGTGGAAAAAAGGCATGACCATGGAGAATGGCTAAAAAACTGTATTATATGACTGTCATGGAATATTGTGCTAAAGAAATGACAAGGAAGATATTTCAGAAAAACCTGGAAAGACTTACATGAACTGATGCAAAGTAAAGGGAACACTATCAAGAAATCATTGCCCACAGTAACGGCAATATTATAGGATGAAGAACTATGAATGACTTAGCTATTCTCAGCAATACAATGTTCCAAGACAATCCTGAAGGGCTAATGATGAAGCATACTCTATATCTCCAGAGAAAGAACTAACATTGTTTGGATATAGACTGAAGCAATCCATTTTTTATTTTGTTTCATTCTTTTTCTCTTATTCCAAACTTCAAAATGAAAAATATGGAAATGTTTTACATGATTGTACATGCATAACTTACATTTACTTACCGTCTCAGAGTTGAGATGGGCAAGGGAGAGAATGGTGAAAAAAGAAAGGACAGGCAGAATTTGAAACTTAAAACTTAAAAAAAAAATGTTAAAAATGTAATTGGAGAAAGAAAATATATTTTAAATTTTATTATTTTATTTTTAAATTTTTTAAATAAATAAATTACAGTTCTCAGAAATAAACACAGTAGTGCAGATATCAGGTAACCAAAGGAATAATCATCTCCCTCACTCTGGACTCTCTCTCTCTCTCTCTCTCTCTCTCTGTGTGTGTATCTCTTTCTGTGTATGTTTGTGTATATATATATAAAGATATATATACACACACACACACACACACAGTCTATTAGGGGGATGTTTAATATCATGTTGCATACTGACTTGTTTTAAGCTTGAAGTCCATTTAAAACCACCAGATCTTTTTCACAGAAACAGTTGTCTAACCACACCTCCCACATCCTGAATTTGTGAAGTAGATTTTCTTAAACAAGTGTAGGCTGTACACATGAGCAAAACCAAAAGAAAAATACTTGCTTTGTGATAGCTTCTAGCTTGGTAAAAACAGAAAGAAGAAAAAAAGAGAAAGTATTTGGAAAATCCACAAAGAAAAAAAACCAATGGAGGAGAAAACAAAAACAAAATAAAATAAAATAAACTTTTTGGAATAGACAGAACTCAGAGCTAAGAAAGTGAAACTAATAAAGTGAATAATAAAAGTAATAATAAGTAAAACCATGAGCTGGGTTTTTTAAAAGACCAATGAAAATAGGGAATTAATGAAAAAAAAATCAAATGAAGGTGGCTTAGCTGTACCAGATCTAAAATTATATTATAGAGCAGCAGTTACCAAAACTATTTGGTACTGGCTAAGGAATAGATTAGTTGATCAGTGGAATAGATTAGGTTCAAGGGATAAAACAGTCAACAAATATAGCAACCTAGTCTTTGACAAACCCAAAGATCCCAGCTTTTGGGATAAGAACTTACTGTTTGATAAAAATTGCTGGGAAAATTGGAAACTAATATGGCAGAAACTAGGCATTGATCCATACTTAACGCCGTACACCAAGATAAGGTCAAAATGGGTTCATGACCTAGGCATAAAGAATGAAATTATTAATAAATTAGAGGAACATAGGATAGTTTACCTCTCAGACCTATGGAAGGGGAAGGTCTTTATGACCAAAGCAGAACTAGAGATCATTACTGATCACAAAATAGAAAAGATTATACCAAACTGAAAAGTTTTTGTACAAACAAAACTAATGCAGACAAGATTATTAGGGAAGCAATAAACTGGGAAAATATTTTTACAGTCAAAGGTTCTGATAAAGGCCTCATTTCCAAAATATATAGAGAATTAACTCTAATTTATAAAACATCAAGCCATTCTCCAATTGAAAAATGGTCAAAGGATATGAACAGACAATTCTCAGATGAAGAAATTGAAACTATTTCTAGTCATATGAAAAGATGTTCCAAGTCATTATTAATCAGAGAAATGCAAATTAAGACAACTCTAAGATACCACTACACACCTGTCAGATTGGCTAAGATGACAGGAGAAAATAATGATGATTGTTGGAGGGGATGCGGGAAAACTGGGACATTGATGCATTGTTGGTGGAGTTGTGAACGAATCCAACCATTTTGGAGAGTAGTTTGAACTATGCTCAAAAGTTATCAAACTGTGCATACCCTTTGATCCAGCAGTGTTACTACTGGGCTTATATCCCAAAGAGATTATAAAGAAGGGAAAGGGACCTGTATGTGCACGAATGTTTGTGGCAGCCCTTTTGTAGTGGCTAAAACTGGAAACTGAATGGATGTCCATCAGTTGGAGAATGGCTGAATAAATTATGGTATATGAATATTATGGAATATTACTGTTCTGTAAGAAATGACCAACAGGATAATTTCAGAAAGGCCTGGAGAGACTTACACGAACTGATGCTGAGTGAAATGAGCAGGACCAGGAGATCATTATATACTTCAACAACAATACTATATGATGACCAGTTCTGATGGACCAGGCCATCCTCAGCAACGAGATCAACCAAATTATTTCCAAAGGAGCAGTAATGAACTGAACCAGCTATGCCCAGAAAAAGAACTCTGGGAGATGACTAAAAACCATTACATTGAATTCCCAATCCCTATATTTATGCACACCTGCATTTTTGATTTCCTTCACAAGCTAATTGTACAATATTTCAGAGTCTGATTCTTTTCGTACAGCAAAATAACGTTTTGGTCATGTATAAAAAAAAAAAAAAAAAAAAGACCAATGAAAATGATAAATAATTTGCAGATGTGATCAAAAAACAAAAGGAAAATTTTAAATGAGAAAGGGAAAATAGCAAAGACTGGAAAAACTATAATACTACTATATCAACAAACTAAAATTTTGAAAGAAATATAACCATAATATTTCCAAAAATGCAAAATTATTCAAATTAACAAAAAACAAGAATTTACTTTATTTAGATCTCTCAAAAGTAAAAATTATGAAAGTCATTAGTGAGCAGTCACATAAAAGGTACTTTTACTAGGTGGTTTCACCACTACTCAAACCGTTTCCAAATGTAGAGGAAAATGGTTTTCTTATTCTTAATGTGAGTTTAAAAAAGGTTCAATTCACAAAAAGGCAAAGATAAATCAGATAAAGAAAATTTTCTAATAACTTCTTTGTGCAAGGCCCTGTGCTAGACTCTGAAATTTATTGACCCCTTCCCCAAACAACAACAACAACAACAATAACATCAATAACCAAACTTCTAGCTCTAGTCCTGATCTCTATCTGGCCATTGGACCCAGATGGCTCTGGAGGAGAAAATGAAGCTGGATGACTTTGCACAGCCCTGCCTCACCTAAATCCAATTCACATGGAAGTCATGACATCACCTTCTTAATGTGATAGTCCTCTTCAAGAACAAAGGACAAACAATAACAATCTATAAATCTAAATAGGCAAACAAAATTAGTCCTTGAGATATTTTGTAGGAAATGAGATTTCTAGCAGTACAGTTTTATTATCACATGTGCAAAGTAAATAGTAAAAGTCAAGGTCCTGGAAGTAAATCTTATGATAAAAAATTAGGTCTAAATAAGGAATCTAAAACTGGAAGGAATTTCAGAAGCCACCAAATCTAACTTAATTTTTTGTAGATAAGGAAATTGAAGCTCAGAGATATTAAGCCCAAGGTTACATAGGGCCTCAGAGAGAAGATCTGAAACCAGTTGCTTTGATTCTAGAGCTCCTGCTCTTTCTACTTTTCTACATAATACTAAATTACATCCTTAAAGAAAAGTTTTCAGAGATTTTCTACTTTTAACCTATTTCCCAAAATAAAAGTAGTATTTTAAAAAAAGAAGCCTATAAAAGCTCATGTTTTGTTTAAAAGTAAAATAAATAATAATTTTAAAATTACTTACAGGAGACATTACTTTATTTTCACAAGTAGAAGTCAATGTTTGACACTTCTGGTACACATCAATAAGGTCAAGAATGTTAGCATTCTTCAGAAAAGCATCATAGGTCTTTCTGATGTCTTTATAATGTTCAACCACTTCCATGTCTTCAAATGGCAGATCTAGTTTCTCATGTAGTAATTGCTTCCAAGCCATCAATACATCACTAAGAGAGACGGTAAATTCTCCAAAGTGCTGATGAAAAATGAAAATTAGAATGCTTCAAAATGAGAGTTTTAAGTTGTTAATGTCAAGATAAATTTAAAGTTTGCTACAACTGACCTTATGTTGGCCACTTGTTTTGGAGTTATCCCCTTTTCTTCCCTCCTACCCACAAACAAGAGAGCCAATTTGAGATATTAACCAATTATTGGAAGACAAATATCAGGAAAAGTATTTGGCAGTTCTATAAGTGGTTAATCTAAGGTTAGTTTGTGATAGTCAAAACATACATCATTATTCAGACTTGAATAAATTTCCTGGGTTTCCTTGAAATTCTACTTTTTAACCAAAGGATATAAAGTTTATTTGTATATTTTACAGTATTTCAGAACTGTTAACTAGGGAAATATTAGATTCAATTATTTTATTATTATTATTATTTTGTTATTTTTAAAGTTACTTTTAGATTCTTTTACCCATATATTTTAATTATTTTTATTTATTTCATTATTTCCAATTACATGTAAAAATTTTTTTTATTATTTCTTTTTTTATTATAACTTTTTATTGGCAGAACATATGCCTGAGTAATTTTTCACAACATTATCCCTTGCACTCACTTCTGTTCTGACTTTTCTCTTGCCTCCCTCCACCCCCTCCCCAGATGGCAATCAGTCTTATACATATTAAATATGTTATATTATATCCTAGATACAATATATCTGTGCAGAACTGAACAGTTTTCTTGATGCACAGGAAGAATTGGATGCAGAAGATAAAAATAACCTGGGAAAAAAAGCAAAAATGCAAATAGTTTACACTCATTTCTCAGTGTTCCTTCTCTGGGTGTAGCTGCTTCTGTCCATCATTGATCAATTAGAACTGAGTCAGATCTTCTCTTTGTCAAAGATATCCACTTCCATCAGAATACATCCTCATACATTATCATTGTTGAAGCATATAATGATCTCCTGGTTCTACTCATTTCACTTAGCATCAATTCATGTAAGTCTCTCCAAGCCTCTCTGTATTCATCCTGCTGGTCATTTCTTACAGAACAATAATATTCCATAACATTCATATACCACAATTTGCCCAACCATTCTCCAATTAATGGGCATCCACTCATTTCAGTTTCTAGCCACTACAAAAGGGCTCCACAAACATTTTGGACATACAGGTCCCTTTCCTTCTTTTAATCTCTTTGGGGTATAAGCCCAGTAGTAGCATTGCTGGGTCAAAGGGTATCACAGTTTGATAACTTTTGGGCATAATTCAAAATTAGAATGGTTGGATTCATTCACAACTCCACCAAAATCATCAATGTCCCATTTTCTCATCCCCTCAACTTTTTTTTCCTTCATCTTGAATTGACGAATTTAGTAATATCTCAGATTGTCTTAATTTGCATTTCTCGTCAATAGTGATTTGGAACACTCATTGGTAGAAATAGTTTCAATTTCATCATCGAAATTGTCTTTCACATCCTTTGACCATTTATCTTGGAAATCGTTTCTTTATAAATTAGAGTCAATTCTCTATATATTTTAAATAACCTTTATCAGAACTTTTAACTGTAAAAATGTTTTCCCAGTTTGTTGCTTCCCTTCTAATTTTGTTAGCATTAGTTTTGTTTGTACAAAGGCTTTTTAATTTGATGTGATCAAAATTTTCTATTTTGTGATCAATTATGATCAAAATTATGATCTTTAGTTCTTTTTTGGTCACAAATTCCTTCCTCTTCCACAAGTCTGAGAGGTAAACCATCCTATATTCCTCTAATTTATTTATGATCTCATTCTGTATGCCTAAATCATGGACCCATTTTGATCTTGTCTTGTATGGGTTGTTAAGGTGGTCCATCTAATTTCTGCCATACTAATTTCCAGTTTTCCCAGCAGTTTTTGTCAAATAATGAATTCTTATCCCAAAAGTTGGAATCTTTTGGTTTGTCAAATACTAAATTGCTATAGTTATTCACTATTTTGTCTTGTGAACCTAACCTATTCCACTGATCAACTAATCTATTCTTAGCCAATACCAAATGGTTTTGGTGACTGCTGCTTTATAATATAGTTTTAGATCAGGTACAGCTAGGCCACCTTATTTTGATTTTTTTTTCATTCCCTTGAAATTCTTGACCTTTTGTGTTTCCGTATGAATTTTCCTATTATTTTTTCTAGGTCATTAAAATAGTTTCTTGGGAGTCTGATTGATATAGCACTAAATAAATAGATTAGTTTAGGGAGTATTGTCATCTTTATTATATTAACTCGGCCTATCCAAGAGCACTTAATATTTTTCCAATTATTTAAATCTGACTTTATTTGTGTGGAAAGTGTTTTGTAATTTTGCTGATATAATTCCTGACTTTCCTTTGGTAGATAGATTCCCAAATATTTTATGCTATCGATTGTTATCTTGAATGGAATTTCTCTCTGTATCTCTTGTTGGATTTTGTTGGTGACATATAAAAATGCTGAGGATTTATGTGGATTTATTTTGTATCCTGCAACTTTGCTAAAGTTATGAATTATTTCTAATAGCTTTTTAAGTAGAATCTCTAGGGTTCTCCAAGTATACCATCATATCATCTGCAAAGAGTGATAGTTTGGTTTCCTCATTACCTACTCTCATTCCTTTAATCTCTTTCTTGACTCTTATTGCCGAGGCTAGCATTTCTAATACAATATTGAATAATAATGGTGATAATGGGCAACCTTGTTTCACTCCTGATCTTACTGGGAAAGATTCCAGTTTTTCCCCATTACATATTATGTTTACTGACGGTTTTAAATATATGCTCCTGACTATTTTAAGGAAAAGTCCTATCCTCTCAAGTGTTTTTATTAGGAATGGATGTTGGATTTTATCAAATGCTTTTTCTGTATCTGTTGAGATGATCATATAGTTTTTGTTAATTTGGTTATTGATATAGTCAGTTATGCTAATAGTTTTCCTAATATTGAACCAGCCCTGCATTCCTGGTATAAATCCTATTTAGTCAGTGTATTATCCTAGGGATGATTTTCTATAATCTTTTTGCTAATATTTTATTTAAGATATTAACATCAATATTCATTAAGGAGATTGGTCTAAAATTTTCTTTCTCTGTTTTCAACCTACCTGATTTAGATATCAGTACCATGTCTGTGAATTTGGTAGGACTCCTTCAACCCCTATTTTTTCAAATAGTTTACATACCATTGGAGTTAATTGTTCTTTAAATGTTTGGTAGAATTCACATGTAAATCC
Organism: Sarcophilus harrisii; assembly: GCF_902635505.1. Lineage (NCBI taxonomy): Eukaryota > Metazoa > Chordata > Mammalia > Dasyuromorphia > Dasyuridae > Sarcophilus > Sarcophilus harrisii. Next base: position 23,419,843 of record NC_045430.1, read on the forward strand.
ATCTGGTCCTGGGGACTTTTTCTTAGGGAGTTGGTTAATAGCTTGTTCTATTTCTTTTTCTAAAATGGGACTATTTAGTCTATTTACTTCTTTCTCTGTTAATCTGGGCAAGCTATATTTTTGAAGGTATTTTTCCATTTCATTTATCGAATTTATTGGCATAAAGTTGGTCAAAGTTAACTCCTAATTATTGATCTAATTTCCTCTTCATTAGTGGCGAGTTCTCCCTTTTCATTTTTAAGACTAACAATTTGATTTACCTCTTTCCTTTTTTTAATCAGGTTTACTAAGGATTTATCTATTTTGTTGGTTTTTTCATAGAACCAACTCTTACTTTTATTAATTCAATAGTTGTTTTTTTTTTTTTTTTACTTTCAATTTTATTGATCTCTCGTTTTATTTTTAGAATTTCAAGTTTAGTGTTTGACTGGGGGTTTTTAATTTGTTCCTTTCCTAGCATTTTTAGTTGCAAGCCCAATTCATTGACCTTCTCTTTCTCTATTTTATGCAAGTAGGCCTCTAGAGATATGAAATTTCCCCTTACCACTTTGGCTGCATCTCACACATTTTGGTATGACGTCTCATTATTGTCATTTTCTTGGATGAAGTTATTAATTATGTCTATGATTTGCTGTTTCACCCAATCATTCTTTAGTATGATATTATTTAGTTTCCAATTATTTTTTGGTCTATTTTCCCCTAGCTTTTTATTGAATGTAATTTTCATTGCATCGTGGTCTGAAAAGGATGCATTTAATTATTTCTGCCTTACTGCATTTGAGTTTAAGGTTTATATTTTAACTATTTTTATATTTTATATTTTAACTATTTTTATTTATTTCATTATTTCCAATGACATGTAAAAGTTTTTTAAACATTCTTTTATAAAACTTGAAGTTCCAAATTGTCTCTCTATTCCTGTCTCTTCTCCTTGAGAAGGCAAGCAATTTAATACAGATTAACATAGATTTAATATAAATATAAGGTCATGCAAAACATTTCCACATTAGTCATGATGCAAAAGAAAACACAAACAAAATAAAACAAAAATAACACATGCTTCAATCTATCCTAAAAATTCATTCATTCAAAAAAAAAAATTTCGTACATTCTCTCTCTGAAGGTGGATAGCATTTTTCATTATATGTGCTCAGGCACTGTCTTGGATCATTGTGTTAATTAAGGTAGCTAAGTCTTTCACAGTTAATCAACTTTACAATGCTATCACTGTGTACAATGTTCTTCTAGTTCTGTTCATTTTACTTTATGAGTCTATATAAATCTTCTCAGATTTTTCTGAAACTAGTCTGCTCATCATTCCTTAAAGCAAAATAATATTCCATCACAATTATATACCACAACTCACTCAACCATTCCCTAACTGATGGGCATCCCCTAAGTTTCCAATTCTTTGCTACTACAAAAAGAACTGCTATAAATATTTGTGTACAAATAGGTCTTTTTCTTTTTATTTAATTCCACTGAGATACAGGCCTAGTAGTGGTGTTGCTAGGGCAAAGAGTATTGCAATTTTAAAGTCCTGTGGACATAGTTCCAAATTGTTCTCCAGAATGATTGGACTAGATCATAACTCTACCAACAATACATTAGTGTCCCTATTTTTTCCACATCTCCTATATTTATCATTTTCCTTTTCTGTCATGTTAGCCAACGACAGGTATGAGGTGATATCTGGGAGTTATTTTAATTTGCATTTTTCTAAACAATAGAGATTTGGAGCATTTTTTCATGCGATTATTGATAACTTTAATTTCTTAATATGAAAACTGCTTGTTCATTCCTTTTGACCATTTGTCAAACGGGGAATGGCTCTTATTTTTATATATGAGGCCTTTTTCAGAGAAACCTGTAGCAAATTTTCCCCTCAGCTTTCTGTTCTCGTAAGTTTGGCTATATTAGTTCCATGTGTGCAAAAGTCTTTTAATTTCATGTAATATAAATTATCCATTTTACATCCTGCGATCTTTATCTCTTGGTTGGTCATAATCTCTTCCCTTATCCCTAGATTTGGCAGATATATTTTTTCATGTTTCCCCCAACTTACATAAAGGATGATATTAGAAGTAAGTTTGATTTTTCAGGAATTTCATTTTGACATTTAATTAGGGCCTTTTGGTTACATTTTTAGTTGTTATTGTTGCTTATCTAATGTATTGATCTGCCTTTTTTTGATTGATATACATACCTAAAGATATAAATTTTCCAAAGTATTGCTTTGGCTGAATCCCATGAATTTTGTAATGTCCTCTCATTGTTGTTATTCTCTTTAGTAAAATTGTTTCTTTGATTTCTTTTTCAACCCATTCATTCTTTAATATTAGATTGTTTAGTTTATAATTAACTTTAAACCTATGCTTCCACAGCCCTTAATATAATTTTTGTTGTATTGAAGTCTGAAGAGGATTCATTTAATATTTCTGCTTTTCTGCACTTGCTTGTAGGTTTTCCATGCCCATGTGTAGTCAATTTTTGTAAAGGTGTCATTTACAACTGAAAAAAAGATATAGTCCCTTCTATTCCCATTCAATTTTCTCTAGATGTCTATTATCTCTAACTTTTTTAAGAGTCTATTCATCTCCTTGACTTCTTATTCATTCTACAGTTAGATTTATCTAGCTCTAATAGGGGAAGGTTGAGGTCTCCCACTAGCAAAGTTTTATATCTATTAGCTCATCTAACTTTTCTTTAAGAATTTGGATGTACATGTTTACTATTGATATTACTTCATTGTATATGTTTTTTTTCCCCACAAGATGTAGTTTCCCTGCTTAACCCCTTTCAATTAATTCTATTTTTGCTTTTGTCATGATTGCTTTTTTTTTTTTTTTTAACTTCAGCGAATGCAAAACAGATTCTGCTCTAGCCCCTTATTTTAATTCTGTGTCTCTCAGTTTTAAAAGTATTTCTTGTAAACAATATGTTGTTGGGTCTGGTTTACTAACTATATATTTCCCTTCATCCTGTTTTCTTCAGTTTATTCTTCTCTTTTTACTGTGTCCCTCCTCTCAAGTTATTTTGTTTCCACCATTCTACCTTGAATGTGAGGTTCAAGCATTGCCTCTCCTCACTCCACCCCCAACCAATTCCTCTTTCATTGTAAAAGCTTTTCCTTGCATGCTTCTTTTATGTGAGATAATTTTTCCCATTCTATCTCTCCTTTCCCCTTTCTCCCAGGGCATCCTTCTTTAGATGAAAGGAAGGGAGGAAAGAAAGAAAAGAAGAGAGGGAGGAAGGGAGAAAAAGGAGGAAGGAGGGAGGGAACACAAGGAAGAAAGGAAGGAAGAGAGAGAGAGAGGAGAAAAGGAGGGGAGGAGAGAGGGAGAGTGGGAGAAATGGAGATACTTCAGTATGCAACTGGGTTCTCTCTTTAATCATAATTTTTTAGGTAATCAGATAATTTTTAAATTATTTCTCCTTGATCTTTTTTCCCAGATCAATTGTTTTTTCAATGAAATATTTCATATTTTCTTCTTTTTTTTTTTCATTCTTTAGATTTTGTTATGTTGTTCCTTGATTTTTCATGGAGTCATTAGTTTTCACTTGTCAAATTCTAATTTTTTAAAAACTTATTTTTTTCAGTGAGCTTTTGTACCTTTTTCCATTTGACCAATTCTGCTTTTTAAGAAATTATTGTTATCGTGAATTTTTGTATCTCTTTTTCCTTTTGTCAATTCTTTAAGGTTATTTTCATCAGTATTTAGTACCTCTTTTACCAAGCTGTTGTCTTTTCATAATTTTCTTCTTTTGTTCTCACTTCTTTACCTATTTTTATCTCTATCACTCATTTCAGTTTTAGAATCAATTTTTAGTTCTTCCTGGAATTCTTGTCGGGCTTGTGTTCAATTCCCATTTTTCTTTGAGGCTTTGTATGAAGTTGTTTTTGTGTGTCTTGATCTTACCTGTCATCATACTAGCTTTTTATGGTCATTGCTGTTGAAGTTTGCTAATTTTTCAATCCTTTTTCTTGATGTGGGACTTTATGTCAATGTTAAACTCTGAGTGGGGGCAGGAGAATTGCAGCAGGAAGGTCATTGTCTCAAGCTTCAGATTTTTTTGCTCTATTCTAAAAGCTAATACTGAGGTCAGAAGGCTTTCAGGCTTCCAAGATGGTATGATGTGGGGAGAGGTGTAGTCACTGCTTTCCTTATTTATACTCTGGTCCTTACCTAGAAAGGGCCCCGATTCCTTGGACTTACAATCAATACTACTCTTTAGGACCCCTGTTCCCTTGGGATTAGAACCAGTATTGTTCCTTGAATCCCTGATCTTGGGGCCAGAAGTGATACTGTTCCTTAGGGCTTCCACTTTCTCTTGACTGAAAGTTTTCCTTCCTGCCCTTGAGCAACAACCCAGAACTGGGTATAGATAAAAGAGTTGTCAAACATCACCTGGGCTGTGTCCAGTACTAGTACAGGGATCCCCTGTAATCCTTTCTGACCAGCTGCCAGGTCCCCTTAACATCTCTGATTTGAAAGCTCCCAAAGCTGCCATCACTGGTGTTTCATCCGTTTGGGCCTCCTTTCTGATGTCACAGATACCTCTTTCTAACCTCTACATTATCTTGGGCTGGAAGAATATCTTACTGACCTTACTGTGGTTTTTGTCATTCCAGAAAATAAGGTGTTATTTTAAAAGTTGCTTGAATGGGAACATTGGAAGACTTCAGCTGAGTGCATTCCCTACTTTACCATTTTGGCTCCACCTTTGGAAGTCCATCTATGTATTTTTTAACCTCATCTGAATCTGTCTAATGTCTTCATGAATTCCCATAGCCCACACTATTCCAAGAAGTGTTTGTCTTAAAATATGGGCACACAGATATAGAGGGAGAATTAGATTTCATTTCTTTAATCTGTTCCAGGGAAAGCAAAATATCATTGCTAAAATCTAACATTACACTTTCCCACCTTAGTCCCAGCTTAGTGAGCATGATTTGATTCAAGGCTGAACTTTTAAAGTATGCTTATGTTAAAAGTCAATTAAGTTAGGATTTCTTTCAAGAAAGATCAGACTACAACTAATATACATAATCAATATCTTCTCTAGTCCTTTCTGCTTGGCCTACTGCCCAGGAAAATAGTATGTATTGCAATCTGGCTTGAATTACATCCTGGTTGCTTAGAGACCCAATATTTTGATGGGGACATTTTGTTACTCACTATCAACATTTCCTTGCAAATCTTAGATAAGTGTATAGTTTTCCTGAAAGTCCCTTCAATATTTCCATGATAGCATCACTTAATGACCATGGTTGGGATTCATTACTAATTGGTTTTCCTTCTTATAATCCTCTTTTTCAAAGAATCTGTAGTCAGACAGTTATTATGGGACCTTTCAGAAAATGCCAACCATTAATTCACTCAGTAATTTCGCTGCCTCTTTCCAACAGAGCATATTTATGAAGTTTAACTGTTTGTGAGATGGCTATATAGGGCTTTGAGAAATTTCACATGCTGTTCTAAGAATCTATTATTTATGAATAAAAAAATTTCTACCTAGCACCCAGGTTGTCTCTGTTACACTTAGAGATTTGTCACAGTAATTCTCCAGGATCCCTCTTTTTATTCATTAATGGTAAGGAGATGATGGTCAAAGAAGGCTGGAAATATAGGAAGGGATTCTGCTACCTGTTGCTCTTTTATTCCACAAAACCTAATTCTCTATTTGATAATCATATTTAAAACAAGATAACCTGAAATGGCCTGAAATTTTCTTCTTTGCACTTTTTTGTAAAGGTCAAATAATGTTTTTAAAAACACCAAATCTAGTGTTAAAAAATCTAGGCTTGCATCCTGGATATTAGTTAATAACTATCTGGCTTAGGCAAATCACATGCTTCCTGGATCTATTTGCTTATCAGAAAATTAAGGGGGAATGGTGTGAACTCTGAAGTTCCTTGAAACTGTAAAATCTTAAATGTGGTGCTGAATCAAGTGTCATAAACCTTTATTCAGATAAAAAAAAATTAACATCAAAATTGAGTATAAATTAAATTATTATATGATGTTAAAAAAAAAAAAAAAAAAAAAGAAACTGTAAAATCTAAGCTTCCAGACACCTAGGTAAGACATCCTCAATGTCTCCTTAATTAATTATATCAGAATCTGGGAAAACAAAATATTTCATAAGACTGGCCCAATTAGCAATCTTTTTTTTTCAAAAGATAATTATTTTGATAAATGATAATTTTCCAGTTTTATAATTACATTATACACATAAAAGGCAGTACGATGTACCTACCACAGCTTCTGAAGTCATGATTCAAGTCATGTCTCTGACTTACAATGGCTATATGACCCTCAGTAACTCACATAACCTCTCAGAGCCTATAGGTAACTCTTTAAGGTGAAAGCTTGCTGACCAACATTGATAGAAGGCCTATAGGTATCAACAGAGGAATGTTCCCTATTCCAATTAAATCACAGGTCCAGTGGTCCCCAAAAAATTATACACATACATATATAGACTCAATGCAACAGATCATAAAGTAGAATAAGGAACCTGGAGTTCTTGTATCAGTTCTTTAATTAACTGGCTATGTGAAGTGAGGCAAATCATTTAACCTGCCAATTTCTTCACTTTTAAAATGAGGATATCATTTCCAACTTTCTTTACAGCTCTATAATTCAGTGATCTATGCTTTTAAAACCTACTCCCCAATTAAGCAAATTCAGGTATTTCTAAGAAAATATGAATTATGTGAATTATCGTAAATATTCCAGGTACAATTTTTTTCTCTAATAACATCCTTAAGAGATCAAATCTAATAAAAATGATAGTGAACCTAAAATGTTTTCTCACACCAACCTAAAAATAAATTTCTTTGATGTACCTAGTTAAAATAAAACTTTGCAATCCCTTGATCATATGAGAAAAGGTTTTGATTAGATTAACAGCATTTATATTGGGATTGTAAAAACATTTAAAATCTAAATAAAAATGCACTCTATATATCAGTTTTCATGATCAGGTGCCCACCATGACAGCATATTCTATGATTCAAACCAGTAACGACTGATTGAGAGAGTCTGTGGTCAAATCACAAAATGTTTTGCTAGGAAAACATGCCAGCTGGCTAATGTTTGAAGGAAGTTCAAAATGTTCAGTGCTTTAATTCTCTGATGGACATCAGAAAGATTATATTTCACAAGAATATAATGAGAAAGACAAGGTTTATGGATTTTTCAGAACACAACGGTTGTTCTTTTTGATGGTGTCAGAACAGTTATTCTTTTGTAATAATTCAGAGTTTTATTCCTTAAAAAAAAATGCTCACATCTAGATCTAGTTGGAGAGAGCTATGTTTAAAAAAAGAAAGAAAGAAAAGAAAAGAAATGGAGTATTTTTTGTAAATGTTAGTTGTCTTTCTTGCTCTATCAGAAATGATGTCTCTGTAGGGTCTATTTCAGATATCCTGCTATCCCACCAGCAGACTGACCATTCAAACATTTGCACAACGGTCCAGATAATAAGGGTTTTTCACACATTTGGGTTTTTTTTTTCCCTGTTGGCCAATCTCTGTTGTAATCACAAATCTTCTGGGGTTTGATACAATCATTGACAAACAAGCATCTGGAGAACCTGATTATCTGCAATGATAGTCTTTCTACTTGAACAAGATGTCCTTTGCAGTACAGGCAAATGTTTTGATGGACAAATACTGCCTTTTCTACACCTCCCTTGCCTTGAACAATTGATAACTCTTTTTTTTTATTATTATACTTTTTTATTGACAGAATATATGCATGGGTAATTTTTCAATATCGTCCCTTGGACTCACTTCTGTTCCAACTTTTCCCTTCCCTCCTTCTACTCCCTCCCCTAGATGGCAGGTAGTCCAATTGATAACTCTTAAACAGAAGTCATTTCTGTGGTAGCATATGTATCAAGCATTCTTGTATAATCTTCATTTATTCATTCTTCATCGTAGAAGAACTATTTTGAAGTTGTTCCGCGAAATATCGTCTCATATATTTTAAAAATCAAACACAATGAGATCCTATATCCACTGCACATCTCAACCTAAGGATGTGACTATGAAGACACAGTCAACCCCAGAAAATAACTCACCAAAGCAAAACAAGCAGGGCCCAGAAGTGAATGGGAAGATAAGAGAATTCAGAACTGCACTTAGTAACTGTAAAGTGCTTTTAAGGATCACACGCTGCTCTGCAACACAAGAACCCATCTCTTCATTTTTTTTAAAACACAAATATTTTCCCGGGATGCAGAATGAATGGTGATTATTAATTCTGAAACAACTCAATCTCAGAAGGACTCACAGATCATAAGAGGAGGCTGGATGTAGCCTATTTCCTACCCTGACAAGTGAGGGGGTGGTAAGGATGTGGATTCAGCTTGACTTTCTAAGAGCTAGGGAAAAAATGACACAAGATAGTCTGAGAGCAGCATCAAGTGGTCAGTTTTTTTCTGCTAGGGAGAGCTGGAGATGTCTGCTGGAGCCAGCAGGAAGAAAAAGACTAAAATTAAAGCAAAAGGGGTGGCTGATGCGATGAGTGGCCAGAGAAGACTGGAGGGGACAGAATCAGCAGGGAGCAAGTTTTGGCCTTGGCCCTGGCCAACAGAAGGCTCTATTCTCCAAGTTTTGCTATGGAGGGGCAAAGTTACAATCAGAGTCACTATTCCTCCCAGGGTGATGGCTGGCTCACAGTCTCTCTCTTCACTTTAATACATCTTCTGATATTCTGGGGACTATGATAAAGATGCTGAGGGTCTTACTTATCAACCTTTTGAAATCTCTCTTCCAATTCCCAAATCTCAACTAATTTTAATAGAAGCAAGACACATAATGTCTTTTTTTCCCCCATATTTATTCTTTCCTGATCAGTTTTGCTGTTGTCATTTTTCAGTCACGTCTAACACCATTTGGAGTTTTCTCAGCAAAGACACTAGAGCGGTTTGCCCTTTCCTTTTCCAGCTCATTTTACAGATGAGGGAACTGAGGCAAACAAAATTAAGTAACTTACCCAGGGACACAAAGCTAAAGTGTCTGAAGTCAGATTTGAACTCATTAGGATGCATATTCCTGCCTGCAGGCCCTGTGCTCTATCCACTGCACCACCTAGCTGCCTTCCTGATGTAAGCAGGATGAATATTCAAGAATGGAAGTACTGAAACTGGTAAGTTCAGAAGACCCAGAAGTCCCATCAGTGATCTTGAAGGTATTGCAAGATCTGGGGAAAATGTGAGACAGCAGGCAAGCAGCCCAACCCAGCCACAGCCAAGTGATGCTTTGGGGTGTTTCCCTTTCCCTGAGGTCTGTATGTGCAGGGGAAGGGTAGGGGATGGAAAACATTGGAAGAGGGTACAGAGCAAGAGTCCCTAGCCCAATCCAGCAATAGATGGCCTGAAACCCAGCAGGGAACTTCACCTGAAGAGAAATTCATGAGGACTCCATGAAGGATTTCTAGGTTCAGAAGTGGGGAGTTTAGCCACACATGTTCCCTAAATGTGTGTGTATGTGTGTGTATTTATGTGTATATATATATTTTATTATCTCTGTTACTTTAATTTCCAGCCTATTGTCCCCAGATACAGTATAGGTAAAAGGAGAGAGTATACTCCTAGTTTGAGGAAAATGTTTCATACTAACTATTCACATTAAACCTCCACAAAATCTCTTTCTTGAAAAAAAAAAGAGGGGAGGGAGAATAAAACAGCAATTAAAAGGTCATTAATAATCTTGGGAAGAGCAGTTCTGGTTGAATGATGAGGTTTTTTTTTTTTTAAAGGCTGGGGGGGGAGAAGGGAGGAGGGGGAGGGTAAGCTAGATGGTGCAATGGATGGTCCAGCCCTGAAGTCAGGAGGACCTGAGTTCAAATTTGGTCTCAGACACTTAAAACTTCCTAGGTCTGTGACCCTGGGCAAGTCATTTAACCTCAATTGCCTCAGCAAAAAAAAAAAAGAAAAAAAGACTTAATCATGCACTCATTCATCAATATCACAACCTCCATACATATATAGATAAATAGACAGACAGATAGTTTCTGAAGGCTGAAAAAGAGCTTTCTTAAAATATCCTTGGAAGATATAGTGTGATTTAAATGGGTGAACCCTGTCTTTCCAAAATACAAGAAACCTTCTGGAGGGAAGACACCATCTCTTTTGTTTACTCAGCTGAATTAGAAGACCTCAAGTCCAATCAGTGCTCAATAAATTGCTGAATAAAAATACAGACAGCCTTGTACAAGAATGATCTGGTTCAGTGCTTCCAACCTATATTTTTCCCTATCACACTAAAATAACTCTACAAACTATAACTTAACTCTGCCAGTGTAAAAATTGGCTTAAGCCTCACATAACTCATTTATTCCTCCATTTATTAAAAGGAAGTGGAAATAAACAGATGAAAGCCAAGCTTGATAATGATTTACAAATCCAACCATGTGAATCAACAGTCATCCACCTGTCATCAATGCTTACAGACAGGTGAATTACCAATTGGAAGAACATCACACAGGCTAGTAGGTCCAAAGTCAGATGTCAAAAGTGAATGTGGCTTTAAATAACCTCTTGGGAATATGATTAAGTCAAGACATGTACTCTCAGGGGAGAAACAAAGGTTTGAAAAATAAGCTTTTCCCAAAAATAAAATGTCAAAAAAAAGTTTACAAAAATAGGCTAAAACTAACACACATAAGTTCCAAGCCTATTAGCATTAAAAAAAAAAAAAAAAAAAAAAAAAAAAAAAAGCATTTAAGTGTTCTTCGGTTTGCACTACAGATAGCAGCTTTTGAAAGGGAGAATTTTAAAATTCATCTCGATAGTCTTACCATGATTAGAAATAAGAAGGTAATTGGGACAGCAGAATCCTTACAGAGGCATAATAGGAAACTCCAGAAGATCTTGGAGCATTTATGTTTATTACAGAGTTCCTTAAAGCAACTGGTACCTGAAGCTACTAAGACTATTTCTACTCTCACCCCCTGGAAGTCTACTGACCTGTTTATTGATCTCTGCCATAGACAGCTGCAAAGCCTGGAGCATGAAATCAGCCCCACACACAGTAGTTCTCTCAGAAGGACAAAGGCTGTGCCAATTTTTTCTCAAGCTCTTGATCATTTCCAAGACAGTTTCAGAAAGTGGAGCCATTTTTCCTAAATGGAAAAAAGGGACCTTGTTAATTAAGTTACTTAAGTTTATTTGCCGATAACCCAAGATGGTTGTAAACAGGAACAGTTGGGACCCAGAAGATAATAGTCAAGGAAGAAATTCCTTCATATCCACAAGTCAGGGTTTTTATTTAATTCGGGGAGGGGAGAGAATTGGGGAATAGGAGGGATGAAAGGAAAGGAGAGCAAGGGGACAAATAGCAATAACTCCCACCCAGGCAAAGTTTGTCTCTTTTAGTTTAAGGAAAATCTTTCAGCAAGAATAATCCAACAGTATGACTAAAAACAGATACAAAACACATATTATGAGCATAGAGGACACATACAATTTTCAGGCACATAAAAAGAATTGTGTCAAGTCAGCAAGTCATTAAATTTTCCTGGGTTGCTTTATCTGTGAAAAAAAGAAGTTAGTCTAGAATAGTCTCTGAAATCCCTGCCAGGTCTAGAGCTGTGATCCTTTGAACTTAAAGATTTATGCAGATAAAAGAGCTTCACTGGCAGTGGGGTATCAAAGTGGCTAGAAGAATGAATCCAGAGCTATTTTCATGAATTCAAATCCACCCTCAAACATTCTCTAGTTTTGTGACCCTGGACAAGTCGTTTCACCCTGTTTGCCTTGTTTCCTCAACTGTTACATGAACTGGAGAAGGAAATGGCCAATCATTGCGGTATCTCTGCCAATGGGGTCACAAAAAGTTAGATATTGAAAAATCACTAAATAAAATATCTTCCCAAGGCTTCTGCCCATATTCCCAAAATACAATAATATTTCTGTGCCCTAGAAGGCAGAAACCAGGGATATAAAACTGAAATCTGTCCTCAGCATGGAGAGTAAGAAAACCACAAATTAACATTATCTTGTATTGTATTGTCTTTTTGTTTATTTTGTTAAACATGTCTCAATTGATTTTTTAACCTTTTTTTTTTTTTTTTGGAAAGGTAACTGGGGTTAAATGACCTGTTCAGGGGTCACACAACTAGGAAATGTTAAGAATCTGAAGCCACATTTGAATTCAGATCCTACTGACTTCAGGGCCTGGTGCTCTATCCACTGTGCCATCTAGCTGCCCCTGTTCCAGTTGATTTTAACCTGACCCCCCTGGAATCTTAGATTACCACAATTTGAAGTTTCTAGCAAAAACAACCCAATTCTGAAATATTTCCCCTCTTCCCTTTTCCTGGTCTCTATCATGCTGCCACCTACAATGAGTTTCTGCTAGAAAGAATCTTAGCAGGAACAGGCCACGTCACTGACTTACTCTGGCTCAGTTTCTCTGTAGTACCTACCAGATCTAATGCCAAAGCCTGTGGGAAGAATCAGATGAGATTGAAGTTGTGGCAAGGAGGCTTATGTTGCAGAAGCCTTTTGTATAACACTTTCAACTCAGTAAGGTAATTCTTTTATTCTTCCCTAAGCAATTCCCTAGTTCACTTCCCACAATTTCTTTTTAAAATCATACAGAAGAAATGCACAAATTAATTAGAGATGAGTTATAGTCTCTGCTCTTAAGAATGAAAGAAAGATCTGGGTCAGAAAACAAATACAGCCAAAAACTGAATACATGTGGGATGCTTACCAAAAAAAATAAATAAATCACTTAAGGAAGCAAGTGAATATATATCATATAGAAGAAATAGATAATTAGGCTTGATATAAGGTCAGTGCCTTCTATAACTACTGAAATGTAATTTTTTTTTTACCCATTCCTATTAAAAACACCAGAGAGCCTAGGAATAAATGGAATTTTCCTTAAAATGATATGTAAGGGGACAGCTAGCTAGTTGGTGTAGTGGATAGAGCACCAGTCCAAAAGTCAGGAAGACCTGAGTTCAAATCTGACCTCAGACATTTAACGTGTTCTGGCTGTGTGACTCTGGGCAAGTCACATAACCCCAACTGCCTCAGCAAAAAATAAATAAATAAAAATATGTAGCATCTATCTAAAACCATCAGCAAGCATTATATGTAATGAGGATAAGCTAGGAACATCCTCCGATAAGATTGGGATGAAACAATGCTGCCCACTGTCACCACTATTATTCAATATTATACTAGAAATGTTAATTTTAGTGGTAAGAAAAGAAAAAAAATTGAAAGAATAAAAGTAATGAGGAAACAAAACTATCACTTTATAGATGATATGATGGTGTATTTAGAGAATCCTAGAGCACCAACTAAAAAAACAACTAGAAATGATTAACAGCTTTAGCAAAGTTGCAGGATATAAAATAAACGCACATAAATCATGGGCCTTTCTATGTTACCAACAAAGCCCAGCAGCAAGAGGTAGAAAGAGAAGTTCCATTTAAAATAATTATAAATAAAATAAAATATTTGTTTTAATCTGATGAAATTAATGATGTGGTTTTTGCATTGTCTGTACCCTTCCCCCTCAGGGAGGGAGGTGTATCCCCATTATGTCCTTATCACCACCCTGTTTCAGAATCCTTCATTTCCTTTAAAAAATCAGTTCAAATTCTGTCTCCTGTCTCACTATCTTCTTTTACAAGTGTATATTGTATCTTCCACCTCCTTTCCCCCACACTGGAAAGTCCTGGAGGGCAGGAACCACTTCACTCTTTACTTTATATAGCACAGAATAAGTACTTAATAAATGTTTGCTGATTGATTCTTTGATTCTTGACATCTCCCTTTTTATAATATCAGCATAATGGAAAGTAAATAGAAATTGAAGTCGGAAGACCCTGCTTCTAGAGTCTTGCCTCTGTCACTTCACAGACTTGCTTATCATCAGGGAGACCTGAACCTTTTTTTGTATGTAAAATGGGAATCTTTTCACTGCCTAATTCACACAAAACCATGTATATAAAGTAGTTTGTACAAAAATGTGATAAAGTATAGCTATTATCATTCAACATATGGGCCAAGGTCCCAAGTAGCATTAATAATGACAAGTACATTTATATAAAGCTTTTAGATTTGCAAAGCCCTCTTATTGCCACGGGGATAAAGCCATGGTTAATTCAACAAGTTAGAAATGATATGTTCCTCAGATTTTCCCATAGTACACTAATTTTCTCCTTTGGTCTAAATCCTATTTGTAGCATCCTATTTGGGCGTTATATATCACAGCATCTTGAGAGTTGAAATCATCCACAAAAAAAGGCATCTTTTCTAAAACATGGTTAACAAGGGATTATCCAGCCGCTGCTTGGAGCTCTCTAAATCACAACTTGGCAGTCCATTACACTTTTAGATAGCCACATTAAGTTTTTCCTAATAATTTAATAATTATTATTATCATTTTGGTAATGCTAATAGTATTCATGGAACACTTTAAGGTTTGAGGCTCACAAATAAGATTCGTGAATCCTGGAAGATACATGCAAATGTTTTTCCACAATATGCACCTAAGGAAAATTAAGGTTGAAAGAGGTTAAGTAACTTGCCCAGAATCATACAGTAAGCTTCTAAGGCATATTTAAATTCAGGTCTTGATGAGCCAGGTCTTGTTCATATAGTAAGTAGTTTATGGGACAGTGAGGTAGCAAAGTGGATGGAGTAACCAGCCTTGGAATCAGGAAGAGCTCAGTTCAAATCTGGGCTCAGGCACTTAACTGTGTGATCCTGGGCAAATCACTTAACCCTCTTTGCCTCAGTTTCCCATCTGTAAAAATGAGCTAGAGAAAGAAATGGCAAACCATTTCAGTATTCCTGACAAGAAAATCCCAAATGGAGTCAGGAAGAGTTGGACAAAATTAAACAACAACAAAAACTGTAGCTTATATTACTTAAGGACAGGGATTATTGACTTTTCCCATATTTGTGCCTCTAGGCTAATTTTTAATTTAAAAAAAATTATCTCTTGTAGAGTAGATACTTCAAAAAAAAAACTGTGTTGAATATAGCATTTTCATCTTTCTTGTTTACTTGCTTGTTTTTTTCTTTCTCATATTTGTCCTTTTTGATCTAGTTTTTCTTGTGCAGTATAATAAATGTGGAAATATGTTTAAAAGAATTTCACATTTAACTTATATTAAATCGTTTGCTGTCTAGGGGAAGGGAGGAAGAAAACTTGGAACACAAGATTTTGCATGGGTGAACGTTGTAAACTATCTTTGCATGTATTTTGAAAAATAGAAAGCTATTATTTTAAAAACTATGTTGAAATGGGATAGTTAATGTTTTCTTTTTAGATTAGATCTATTATTTCATTGGCATAAGGAACTCTACAGCAAAAAAACTCTAGTTACTGGTCTAAGGTGAACATCTTCTCTGCAAATGAATCAAGAGTATGGCACAGATAGAGATGTCAGACACCCAAAAGCCTTATATGGCTCTAAACATTACTGAGTGTGGCCTGAACCAGAATAAAAGTAGGAAATACTTTATGTATAATAATATAATGTACTTCTCATATAACATGTAATTATTGATTAATAATATCAAGAATTAAGAAATACTACAGATAATTCAGAATTGAGAAGAAAAACATTTTAAATGCAATAAAACATAGATAATATTACCTTTTAAAACTCAGTGAATATATTGTTTATATGGATCCTTACATATGGATTGATGGCTCTACTTTTGAATTTGATACTATTGACCCAGAAGCAATTCACAGATTAAATGAATCACCCACAGTAATACAGTGTATGTCAGTCACAGGACTTGAACACAAGATTTCCTGACACCACTTTCTGCTTTTTTTCTGGATACTTTTGTAGATCATCTAACTTGTTATTTCATTGACAAAGGCAGAATGTGCTGAAGCCAGCTCAGATCTACTAGAAAGAGATGACTTAAATTTTAATGTGAACATATACACCTTTGAAACACCACCCATCAGGTTTTGACTTATTTTGTTAAGAAAGTGAAAAATATCAAAAAGGTATTAATTGCATCAATAACAAAAAGGTAACATTAATTCATTGCATTAATCATGCAAAATTACATTAATTGCATAATGCAAAATGTATTAGTTAATTGTATTGATGCAAAATGATTAATAATTACTAAAAGTATTTCCTGAACAGTTGGTCCTAAAATCTGGTAAGATTTGAGTTCAAATTCAGTTTTTTGAAACTCCCAAGATGTGTGATTTTTGCCAAACATTAAACCTCTGCCTGCTTCAATCTGCTCAGCTGTGATTTGGGGATAATAGCTCACACTTTGTAAGTTGCGAGCATCAGGCACAGCTCCTGGCACACAGTCCCCACCTCCAATACATTTTTCCTCCCAAGAGCTGGTTCTTAATGCAGATCACTATTTTGTAATATGCCTAGGAGCGCGGACTTGCCCGAGGTCATGGAGGCAAACGGACCCTTTATCCCATGTACCAAGTAGATGATGATGGCGTTGGCAGTAAAGCAGCAGCAGCAACAGCAGTGCCCAGGATACAGTTGCAGCTTAATAAATGTTTACTGAAACGAGAAGAATTCCCCCTGGGTCACAAAGGTAGTAAGGGGCAAGGGGCAAGGGTCGGTCTGTGATTGCAGAGGAGTGAAGGCGATTGCTCAGGAGGGAGAATGATGCTCCTGACACGGGTTTGCAAAGGGACAAGGGGCAAAGGTCGGTCTGTGATTGCAAGGAGCGAAGGCCATTGCTCAGGAGGGAGAAAGATGCTCCTGACGCGGGATTGCAAAGGGGCAAGGGGCAAGGATCGGCCTGTGATTGCGAGGAGTGAAGGCCATTGCTCAGGAGGGAGAATGATGCTCCCGACGCGGGTTTGCAAAGGGGCAAGGCAAGGATCGGCCTGTGATTGCGAGGAGTGAAGGCCATTGCTCAGGAGGGAGAATGATGCTCCCGACGCGGGTTTGCAAAGGGGCAAGGGGCAAGGATCGGCCTGTGATTGCGAGGAGTGAAGGCCATTGCTCAGGAGGGAGAATGATGCTCCCGACGCGGGTTTGCAAAGGGGCAAGGGGCAAGGATCGGCCTGTGATTGCGAGGAGTGAAGGCCATTGCTCAGGAGGGAGAATGATGCTCCCGACGCGGGTTTGCAAAGGGGCAAGGGGCAAGGATCGGCCTGTGATTGCGAGGAGTGAAGGCCATTGCTCAGGAGGGAGAAAGATGCTCCTGACGCGGGTTTGCAAAGGGGCAAGGGGCAAGGGTCGGTCTGTGATTGCGAGGAGCAAAGGCGATTGCTCAGGAGGGAGAATGATGCTCCCGACGCGGGTTTGCAAAGGGGCAAGGGGCAAGGATCGGCCTGTGATTGCGAGGAGTGAAGGCCATTGCTCAGGAGGGAGAATGATGCTCCCGACGCGGGTTTGCAAAGGGGCAAGGGGCAAGGGTCGGTCTGTGATTGCGAGGAGTGAAGGCCATTGCTCAGGAGGGAGAATGATGCTCCCGACGCGGGTTTGCAAAGGGGCAAGGGGCAAGGATCGGCTGTGATTGCGAGGAGGAAGGCATTGCTCAGGAGGGAGAATGATGCTCCCGACGCGGGTTTGCAAAGGGGCAAGGGGCAAGGGTCGGTCTGTGATTGCGAGGAGCAAAGGCCATTGCTCAGGAGGGAGAAAGATGCTCCTGACACGGGTTTGCAAAGAGACAAGGGGCAAGGGTCGGTCTGTGATTGCAGAGGAGTGAAGGCGATTGCTCAGTAGGGAGAATGATGCTCCTGACGCGGGTTTGCAAAGAGACAAGGGGCAAGGGTCGGTCTGTGACTGCGAGGAGCCAAGGCCATTGCTCAGGAGGGAGAATGATGCTCCTGCCGCGGGTTGCACCTTCCTCTGCCACTGAGGAGTCCAGCTTGCCCCACTCCCCCACGCCGCTAGCGTGCTGGCTCCCGCAGCGGGGCGTTGCCCTTAAGGAAGACTCATCTTCCACATCCGGCCCCAGACCCTTCCCAGCTGTGCGACCCCCTGCCTGCCTCCGTTTCTTCGTTTGTAAAAGTGGGCCGGAGAAGACAAAAGCAAACGCCTGCGCGTGTTTGCCGAGAAGATCCCCAACGGGGGTCCCGACCGTAAAGTTATTTGTGGTTATTAAATCCCACCGCAGGCTGGGGGGGTCCTCGGGGAAACGGCTCTGACTCAGTTTCCCCACCTGTGAAACGGAGATGCTAATGACAGGCATCAATCCCTCCCCCCCCCCCCCCCCCCCCCCCCCCCCCCCCCCCCCCCCCCCCCCCCCCCCCCCCCCCCCCCCCCCCCCCCCCCCCCCCCCCCCCCCCCCCCCCCCCCCCCCCCCCCCCCCCCCCCCCCCCCCCCCCCCCCCCCCCCCCCCCCCCCCCCCCCCCCCCCCCCCCCCCCCCCCCCCCCCCCCCCCCCCCCCCCCCCCCCCCCCCCCCCCCCCCCCCCCCCCCCCCCCCCCCCCCCCCCCCCCCCCCCCCCCCCCCCCCCCCCCCCCCCCCCCCCCCCCCCCCCCCCCCCCCCCCCTCCCCCGGGTTCACCTGACCAGCATCTCCCGGACGCCAACGGCCAGCTCTCACCTCGGCTGCTCCACCTGCAGCTCGATAGATTTAAACCTCCGGCTCCGGGAGCGGTTGGAGGCCACGGACCAATCAGCGGCGGCGCCCTCTGACCCGGAAGCAGTGGCGCCTGAGCCCGCCGGGTGCCGGGGCCAGACCGCGCGTGCGCTCGTGGCGGAGGCGGTGGAGGATTGTCTCGCGCTTCCCCGGCGTGGTAGCGTCTGTCGGGCCGGGAAGCCCTTTCTCTCCCTCCTCCTCACTGACAACAGCCCTAGCGCTCCGCCGGACCGACGCCCCGGGTACCCATTCCGCAGGTGAGGAAACTGAGGCCAGGAAGGGGGCGGGGCCGGAGCCGGAGCCGGGATCCTGGTGCTGACGTCAATCAGCACTATTCCATCTTTCTTTCGGAGCTGCCCCTCACAGTGTTCCCCTCATTCTGCCCGTCTCCGCATCAGTTCATATAGATCTTCACAGTTTTCTCTAAAAACAGCCCTTATCGTGAAAGAGTATCTCACGCATTTGTTCACGCATTTTCTATTTAATGACGCTCTTACTTCTGTAAATGTTTTTATACCGATGCGTCCCCTTTTCCTCGATCCGGATCCTATATCTGGTGTGTTTTACAGCATATATAGTAGAGAGTATATATCTAGTAGAGATAAGACTGAGTCAGGATGTTTAATTAGGTCATGGTTCCAAATTGATGTCCAGAATGTCTGGACTAACTCACTTTTACCCTCATGAGCCTTAATACACCTGTTTTCGCACGACTCCTCTACCCCTGCAGTTTTCCACTTTCTGCTGTATTTGCCAGTCTGGTGAGACCTCAGAGTTGCTTTGTCTTTCTTTCTTTGGTCATTAATGCTTTGGAGCATTTTTCCTTATGATTGTTGAGGGACCTGATCATGTTTTGACCATTCCTTAGCTGAAAAATGATGTTTATTTATAAGAATTTGAGGCAGTGACTTTTATATCTTTGCATTGAGTCCTTTATCCAAGAAATTTGTTCTAGGAAAATCACTAGTTACCAGTTAACGCTCTCCCTTCTAATTTGAGCTTCGTTGGTTTTTTTTTTAATCAAAAAGAAAATTTCAAAATTGTCTGTTTTATCTGCTGTCATCCTCTTTATCCCTTGTTTGGTCATAGACTTTCCCTATCATGGATCAGAAGGAAAATGTCTAACTTGATCCTCTAGGTTGTTCAGAATGTCACCCTTTCCTGGCCCAGGTCTTGTATCCATTTAGAAGTAACCCTTTTTGTGTGCCTCAGTCAAATATTAGTGGATCATGCTACAAGTATCTCATTATCCCGGTGAGATGTTTCTGCAAGCCTGCGTAATCAGAATATTCTCAGTGTGTCTGGCTTGACCTCTGATGACACTTTTTTTTCCTCCTTGCTGGAGCTGAGAGATCCACAGGTGTTGCACATTACACACATTTTCCAAATGCATCAACCAATTGGACTGACTTTATTTTCCTTGCACATACCCTTCTGCACACAAAGAATCCTGAGATTGCCCCCATTTTACAAATGAAGAAACGAAGGTCTCCTTACCCAAGGGCACCCAAGTTGATTTCGTTGGTCTGAACGTTGTTACATCTGCCAGTACAAGTCAGCACTGTGTCTCTGCGCAGGCATACTGAGCTGATAGCTCAAGTTCTTCCCTTTGTAACACAATGTCACTTCTGTTTATGTGATCTCTGTCTTCTCATTGATAAGAAGGAAAAAGATGAGCCAAATGATGCATTAAGTATCTTTCTTTATCTGCACATAACTTCTCAGTTTTTGTTGGTTGGCTTTTAGGTTCAGGAAGATTTGTTTCTTTTCACAAATATATTCAGTAGGGGCAGCTAGATGGCTCAGTGGATAGAGCACCAGCGAGTTCAAATCTGGCCTGAGACACTTAACACTTCCTAGCTGTGTGACCCTGGGCAAGTCACTTAACCCCAGTTGCCTGGGGGGGCGGGGGGGGGGAACGATAAATATATTCAGTAGCCCCATAAATGGGAAAAAAAATTGTATTTAAATGTCAAGTTAAACAATCATGTAAAGGTAGCAATATTACTCTTTCAGAATAAATCATAATTTGGTGGTAGCTATTTTGTGCCATTTCTCCATTAAATACTTACTATTAACTAGGGATTCCACTTGTATCTTTTAGAATAGTCCTGATGGTGCCCCCAGTTAATGAGGCAGCTGTGGTACAGCAAAAAGGAAACTGAATTTGACATCAAAAATGGCCTGAATTCTCATATATCTGATTCTGCTACTTGGAAAAGGCAATCTCTGGGCCTCTGTTTCCTAAAAAGAGATTGGATTAGATGATCTCTAGATTTTCTTTATACTCTAACTTTTATAATCCTGATCCTCAATATAGCCAATTATGTGAGAATTTTGCAGTCATGTCTTGCAGGTATCAATCACTAATATTTGTGGAGAAACATCAAGCATAACCTCATAGAATTTGACTTAGATTTTTAACATGGATTTGGGATATTGGGAGGTTTAGGGTTTTTTGGGGGGAGGGAAATGGAAGGGGCACAGTGATCATTTAAAGACTTTTACCTGTTTATTACCTCTTCAAATAATATTGGGCTATATAAGCTCTTCCATGTTCTAATACCTGAATGTGTGGTGCTCTGGTGACAAGTTGTCTGTATCTAATTGAATCTGTTTATGCTGCAGTCCAGTCTTCTGACTTTGCTTTTTTTTAACTTTGCTTATGTTCTGTCATAGAAGATGAAGCAAGATAACTCTCGAAATGCTGCCTATACTGTGGATTGTGAGGATTATGTTCATGTGGTGGAATTTAATCCCTTTGAATGTGGCGATGCAGGAACCTTAATTGCATATGGTGGCAATAATTATGTGGTCGTTGGCACCTGTACATTTCAGGTGAGTGTGCAATATTGTAGCAGTTACTGAAACTAGATAAGGGGGAAGGATGCAGTGAAAATTTTAGGAAAGAGATGACATTGAATTGTTAAATTAATAGGAACCAAAGTTTATCCCATTGCATTGAACTGAATTATAATGCTAAGACAAGATTCTATTCATATTAATTTAAAGAATAATTATGTAGTACAACCAATATGCAAATTGTACAGAAGGAAATAGGATCAAAGAACTAAAAAGTAAATTCCTTTTTATTCTAAAATCTTTTGAGTAGTAGCATTAATATTCTGGTTAGATGAGTTGTCGTATGCAGTAAAATCTCCATCAAATGATGCTCAGTTACAATTCCTTTTTTCTTTTCACCATCATGAGAGGGAAAAAAAGGCATGACAAGCTGATAATTGGGATTTATTTTAAATAACTTCAAGGTATAATATAGTATTTGTGCTAATTATTGGTCTTAGACACCTACATTTATAGGTTTCTTAAACACCTACATTTATAGGGTTGAGCTATATAATTAGTGTTCAAAATGAACCCTAAGGTATTAGAAGATGTTCAGTCATCAAAAATTTAATTGCATCAAACACACTGTGTTTTACAAAAGGAAGTTGCTTTTCAGCTACACCCAAAGAAAGAACACTAGGAAATGAATGTAAACTGCTTGCATTTTTGTTCTTCTTCTCCGGTTATTTATACCTTCTAAATCCAATTCTCCCTGAGCAACAAGAGAACTGTTCAGCTCTGCACACATATATTGTATCCAAGATCTACTGTAACCTATTTAACATGTATAGGACTGCTTGCCATCTGGGGGAGGGGGTGGAGGGAGGGAGGGGAAAAATCGGAACAGAAGTGAGTGCAAGGGATAATGTTGTAAAAAATTACCCTGGCATGGGTTCTGTCAATAAAAAGTTATTTAAAAAAAAAAAAAAAGGAAGTTGCTTTTATCCCTCTATAAAAAGACTTAAAGCAAAAAAAAAAAAAAAAATTACAATTAATCTTTTATCAACCACTCTATTCAGTTAATCATTCCAGTTAATGGAATGCATGACTTACTAGTTTCCAGAGAACTGAAATATACTTTTCACATTAAATCTGTACTGAAGTTAATTTTATCTAGGAGGAGATGTAAAGTTTTATATAAAAAGAACAACAAATACTAAGGAATATATTTCAGTTCATTATGTCAGTTACTGGAAAAGTAGAATAGAGATTGAAATTATAAAAAAAATAATGTGGGGAAGAGGAAGAACAGAATTAGATTGTCCGGAATTTAGAGGGCAGGGAACCAAGCTGGTAGATGAGGAAAAGGGAGCAAAATGGATAAAGAAACAGGAAAAGGAAGAAAGGGAAATAAACAGACCCATAGAAAGAAGAAGAAGAAGAGAAAAGTAGAAAAGAAAATTCAGGGGGTTGTGGATAAACATGGCTAGAGATAGGCCAGTTCCTACCGTGTAAGTTATTACCACTTATTTGAAATTCTTAGTAAATTTTTATTGACTATTCTTTGGAGATTGTCAGCTTATCCAGGTTCCATACCACCCAGTAAAATGTAGTGTACGTGGAGATTATAAAGTAAGCACAAGCTGATAAGAGTCTTTACTTTATAACATGTTTGGAATGGAGACATCTGAGGAACTTCTGTCAACTTTACATTTTTATCTGTGACCTTAGACAAGGCATTTTGACATTAAAATTTCTGTTTCCTTCTCTGTGGGTTCAACTGGATAATTTTGAATATCCTTTTTAGTCCCAAAGTTAGGAAATTTTCATTCTTACTTTTCCATCAACCAACAATGGTTCCCACATCAAATATGATGGAAATATATGTTAGCAACACTTTGTCTAGTTTTCAAAAGCAGGTTGTCTTGATTTCTGGTCTCTACAATAACTTGCAATCAGTTCCACATTAGCCACAAAATAGCATCCTTTGCGTCTACCACACTCGCCTGCCCTTTTAGCTGGCTCAAGATATATTATTGGCTTCCAGGAATAAGCTTCATTGGTGACACATGATTGTATAGTCTATATAATCATTACGTTTTCTGAAGCTTTTTTTACATAAAACTCCCTGTGTTAGTTTGGCAACAAATTACAGTGACTAATTGTTATATGTAATGTTCCACTATCCACAGGATTGTATTTTGATCTAAAAATCTGTATGATTCATTTTTCAAAAGATTGATTAGTCAAGTGGAGAAAATTTGTTAAAAAATTAAAAATAAAAGTGAAATTTGCTGGGACTCTAAATTATTTTTAAATTGTTCAGTAGATGTCCCTTGACAAAATGAGATTTCAGCTAAAATTACAAATCTAGTATATATGTGAGCCATAAAGTTCTAAAACCAATTGTGTTTCTTTCCTTGATAAATCAGTGTCCATTCCTTCCTTTTCACTTTTCATTTTATTTATTTATTTATTTATTTATTTTGCTGAGGCAATTGGGTTAAGTGACTTGTCTGAGGGTCACACAGCCAGGAGGTGTTAAGGGACTGAGGTCAAATTTGAACTCAAGTCCTCCTTACTTCAGGGCTGATGCTCTAGCCCTGCCCCCTTTTTCTTTCATTTTAAAGAAATAGTTGGTAGTTACTCTGAAATAATCTAAAATTATAATCATTTTCTAATGATGTGAAATAAGTATGAAGGAATATTGTGAGCTTCTCTACCAAGCTAATGCCCTAGTATCCTAGGTCCTTGTGACTGTCCTAGAGTGGCCAGAAAGAATTTGCCACATATAGAAAAACCTTTTAGCAAGCATAGTTTGAATTTAATCTCAGGGAAGTTCTTGGGTTGATCTTAGAAAAAGAGAATATTCAAGTAGATGCCCCTAGAAAATACCAACTCCTGCATATTCTGGGTATATTTTATCATTGACCATGAAATTTTGTGAGATTTTTGGCAAAGAAATGCTTCTTCGCCAGATTAGGTGTAATATGCTTTACAAACTTAATTTGTTCATAGCAGTGAAGGCCAAATTGACTAACTTCTTAGTTAAAATTTTCTATTTCTTAGAATTGCTATTGCTGTCATGAAGTTAGTAATCCTAACTCAGTCACGCAGCTACAAAGTGTTTCCTTGTAGCAATCAATTAGATCTAATTAAATGCCTTTTGCACAGAATTCAACAAATAACCCAAATAACAGGAATTTATATATTCTTTACTTTTTGAGCCAGGCAGGTGGCATGTAAATAAGTTAATATCAGGAATGTAGTCAAAAAAACAACTCTCAAATGAGCTTGAATGGGGGAGGAAGGGAAGAGGTTAGTGAATGATCTTTACCCGGGCTCATCTATTATAACATGAGAAAGCTAGGATTGGGTCCTAGATCCCTTGGGGAGGAAGGGCAGCACAATGACAAGTATGCAGTAAGAATATGACTTCTTAGAAGCGTACAAATCATTACTTTCAGAAATTTCTGCTTTTCAAGATAGCATTTCTTTTGTGATCCCAGATATTTTTCTGACTCCACAAAGCTTCCACACATCATTCAATTGCCATATACCCTCAATGTTAATTCATTGGGGCTGTTCATAGTAATAACCCTAGAGCACTACACAGTAATGAAATGTCTCCTAAATAACAAATTGTTTTTTTAAAACACGTAATTTTTTTCAAAAAAAATAACTCAGAGGGGCAGGTAGATGGTGCAGTGGATAGAGCACCTGAAGGATAGGTCCACCTGACCTGAGTTCAAATCTGGTTTCAGCCACTTAACACTTCCTAGCCATGTGATCCTGGGCAAGTCACTTAACCCCAGTTGCCTCAGCAAAAAAGAAAGAAATTACTTGGGTATGGTAACTCATTTAACAATATTCCTCTATTCTTGCTAAACAGCTTAACATATTAAAGAATCTATTATAACATTAAAAACTAAAATGTATTTTTTTGGTAAGGCAATTGGGATTAAGTGACTTGCCCAGAGTCACACAGCCAGGAAGTGTTAAGTGTCTGAGGTCAGATTTGAACTCAGGTCCTCCTGGCTCCAGGGCCAGGACTCCATCCATGGCACCAGCTAGCTGCCTCCTAAAACTAAAATTTATTATCTAAGAAAATGAGAGATGATGAGTTACTTTGGTCATGATGTTTGATTTGCCTTAGATTACTCACATACTTGAGGGGAGTTTTCTTCTCCAAACAATGCCTCATGTTGCCTTTCCCCTAATGACTGTGTAACTGTGCTTTGCTCTCTTTAGGAGGAGGAGGCAGAAGTAGAAGGGATTCAGTACAGAACGCTGAGAACATTTCACCATGGGCTTAGAGTGGATGCCATTGCTTGGAGCCCAGAGACCAGGCTTGATACTTTACCTCCGGTGATCAGGTAAAATGAAGTGAATTTGGGTAGTGACCTTGAGGCCCTGCAGCTAGAAGAATCCCTGCTGCTCTCGGACTTTGGAAAAGTTGCTTTCCCTGTCTGAGCTAAAAGCACTCCCTGGGGAAGACGCTTTGTCCAGCTCTCAGCACCATCTCAGTCAATGATATCGATATGTCACAGTGAAAGAATCAATGTCTTTGGGCCAGTTCAGCACTTTTCTAACCAGTGCTTAACTTCAGAAGGCTCTCCCCATTTCAGCAGCTCTCATACCCGCCATGTGAGCTTTTTGTTGGGGTAGGGGGAGAGTGTCTTTGTTCATTGTCCTGGGATCATAGAAAAGGAAGTAGAAGGATCTTTGAGGCCATAGAGAGTGCCATATTGTACGTGAGGATCTGGGACCTAGAGGGGAAGAGACATACCGGGATCACTCATGAATCCACTCCCACCAGTCTGCCTTGCATTGGTAACAGCTTATTGCTTGGCCACTGCTGTGTTTTTGTTTCAGCCACAAGTTACTTGAGCTATTCAGCCTAATTAAGACACAGTCTGAGTTTGACTACCTAGCCCTTTCCCATGCTCTGACCTTGGTCACAGGGACTGTTTCATTTCTCTGAATGCCCAGCACGTGACACAGAATAGATGTTTAATAGGTAGGGGGTGGTTGGTTAAGTTTCACAACAATCTTGCAAAGGACTTAGTTGCAATGTTACTTTGTGCCCATTTTACAAATTAGGAAATTGAAACTCAAAAAATTTGAGTGTCCCATGGCTGTCCTGATACCTATGATCCTATTGTAGGTCTTCAGACTTTTAGACATAAGACTTCCTAAAGGTTATGATTTCTATAACAATTTTTCTCTCCATTTTGTTTTTTAAAAAATTACCAAGCAACTCACCATTCTCCCCTTTGTTGTTTGCTGGCTTTAGTTAGAACTCAGTTGAATGATAATTTTAAGCATGCTACTTTCCAGCCTGTTGACTCTACCTGCAGTTCTTTACAAATTGTCTTACTGATAGGTTCTGTTGAAAAAACTTTTCTGAAAGAGCATATGTATCCCCTGCTACTAAATATAATGTCTGAATAAGTTGTTAAACAGATAATTCAATTAGTTTCATTATAGTTTCACTTTAAGACAGGAGGATATAATCTAGGCTCTCTAGATTCTCTGAATGTGGAAATCTAAGTGTACCCATCCTCAAGACAGAGGGGGAAGCAGAGCGGCTACTGCCCAGTTTTTTTTCCCTCAGCAGTAAATTCATCCTTTTCCACTTGCTCCTCCACTTTCTATTTCTCATCGGTTCCATATGCCAGTGAGAGAAAGCTAGGAACTGCCCTGGGTGTCCGTGGGCTAAATTTTTAAAAGGCTTGACGCAATTTTTCTTTTTAATGTAGGTCAAATGAGGTTTACCTATTTTAAAATTGTTAAAACATTACATTTGTGATTATATCAACACTTCAATAAAAAAGAAAATCACTGACATCTAAGTATCATTATTCTGGTAGATAGGAAAGACTTCATCTATTCAGTTACAAAATAATTATTTAATTCAGTTAATTTTTTGTAAATACAATAATCAGGTTGTTTTGTATATTTGGGGACGGGGAAGCCACTGCTTTGCATATGTTGTGTATACTTTTCTGGGAAGCCCCACAATGCTGTGGACCTGGTGTTAAGCTGGCAGTCAGGAGAACCTGCTATTACATCCTCCCACTGACATTAAATTAGATGACTGACCAAGTAACTTGACTTCTTTCTGCTTCTAGCAACTCTGAAGGACTTAATTTGTTTTTGATGAACGTAATGATCTTTAACAAGCACAAAAGTTACAATATAGCAAAAGGGGAAAAAAAAGGAGATTGTAACTGAAAACATAAATTTGTTAAGGATAATTATTTTTTTAAAAATGTATTCATTTTGCCAAGATAATAACAGAATTATACCTTCTAGAATTTTTTTTCTGTGTAGATTTATATAGTATTAGAAATAAAATCAATATTATATTTAAGTTCTGAAAAGTTTTAAAGTTTTTCTGTGAGCAAAACGATTATATACATTGAGTCTTCCTGACTAATGATCAAACTTTGATGTCACATTTTATCATTGTGTAGCCTCCCTCTCCTTATTTAGCTTTTCATGAATTTAAAAATTGTCTAAATTATAATTTTATAATTTACAAGCTGTAATTTCACAGCTAAATTGTAATTCCTTTAACGGTACAGATTATATCTTATAATTTTTATCCTTCACAGCCTTTTGCATAGTGCTTTGCAGTCAGTATTTTATTGCATAGAAAAAAACAAATGGGTAGGAGTATTTATCTATAATGTCCCCTGGGTTTTATTTGTATTTTATTTTTTATTTCACTTCTAGTGATCAGATTTTTAATCTTTTTTTTAGATTTTGTACTGCAGCTGCTGATAGGAAGTTGAGACTGTTCACTTCAGATCTTCAGGAAAAAAATGAATACAAGGTACATAGTAATAGATGTAATAATTTATAGCCCTTCAAGCTTTTATAAATCTTTGGTCCATATTTGTTTCTCTTTTTTAAAATTTCAGCAGTATATTGAAAATATTATATTTGTATTACCTGCTTCTCTGATTTGCTTGAGCAAAATGTGCCTCCTCCCTAACCCATTTTTAAAAATTATTATTAGCAATAAGCAGAAACATCCAAAATAATTTCTTTAACCTTCTACCTATGCTCTAAGTTGGGATCATTCTTTAATAAAATGATCATCTCTGGATGACTTCACTTGGAGGGGGTGATTTGGAGAAGTCTAGGCTCTTCAGTCTAGTGCTTTTATTTGTCACCGTCTCCCCATGAATGCCCTTCTACCGCCCCCTAGAAATCATGAGCAGCCTCCTAAAGGAGACATACCCATTGCTCTGGTTGTCCTTCATAATGGGTCAGTGTATGGCTCTGAGCCCTCAGGCAGGTTTAGTCGCAGCTGAAAAGGCTCCTTCCTTCCAGGTCATTCCTGCTATAGCAATAAGGACAGACCTTGCATCATCAAAGAAGTGGATAAGGGAACAGAACAGCAAAAAGGCCTGCATGATAGTCAGAATGTCCCCAGAATATATCTCTCTCAGAATGTAATTTAATTACCTTCTACAGGAAGTAAAACATAAACAGCAGGAGGTTAGTCAATAGGTGAAGAATGGAGTATCTCCATTTTAACAACTACTACACATTTGAAGTTTATCTTTCCAAGATAAACTTCAGAAAAGTGTGTGTGTCATACTTTTACAATATCATCTTGCTTAAGAAGTGTTTCTAGAAA
Organism: Sarcophilus harrisii; assembly: GCF_902635505.1. Classification (NCBI taxonomy): domain Eukaryota; kingdom Metazoa; phylum Chordata; class Mammalia; order Dasyuromorphia; family Dasyuridae; genus Sarcophilus; species Sarcophilus harrisii. The sequence continues at coordinate 23,448,861 of NC_045430.1, forward strand.
ACAGTCACATTCAGCAGAAGTTGTTGAGGCAAGGAAGTAAAAATAGAAATGCAATATTTTTCTATTATGTTTTTGTTATTTTTTTCCCCATGACAGGTTTTAGCCGGTCATTCAGATTACATAAATGATTTGGTGTTTTCCCCCAAGGAAGGCCAAGAAATTGCAAGCGTGAGTGATGATCATACATGCCGGTAGGTTGTATTTCTACAGTGGAACTGTATTTTGATAATCAAGAGGTAGCATGGTAAAGTGGTTGGAAGCCTGGTCTCAGAGACAGGACAACTGTTTGGAGGATCTGGCAAGTCACTTAGCAGCTAGCTCAGGGACTCCTGATGTTTCTTGAGCAGTCAGTTTCATAGCAGTAAACAAGGGATTTCCTCACTAAGGACTTCTTTAGTACCTAATATGGGCAGAGCATCATATTGAATAATTTCAATGGGAATTGGGATATGAATACATATTTCAGAGTCAGCAATAATGAACTTCATTATTAATTTGTACTTCCTATTTGCCTCATGCAAGCTACTTTCCCTGCATAGTTAACTTGTTTGAGATTTTTCTGTATATAAAATCTTTGTCCTTCATACTCAAAATCTCCATATTTTCTGGTATGGTCAAAAAGATAACAAAAGTCTCTATGTAAAATTGGTAAAGAACCACTGTTATAAAAGAATGAAAATTGAATTTGAAAATGAAGTGTGACTTTTTTATTTAAAGAAAAGCCACAATTTCATTCATTCATACAGAAATTTTATATGTGAGGATCATGTATTTTGTCCAGGATTACATACTGATGGGATAGCTATGAAATGCTAATAATTCTAAAACCTGTGAATATCACAAATAAAAATGCTAAAAGAGAAAGAGTAGGAGGTAGAAGGAAGATGCAAAGGGGAGAAAGAGAGGATAGAAAGAGAATTGAAAGGAGAAGGATTAAGTCATAGAGAAGGACTAATTTCTATGTAAAATTAATACTTTATACAATTTTATCGTAGAATACTATTTGGTGATATAGATTTATCGAGTACCCACCTATGTGCATGTAGAATATCTATTCATATTAGCATCAGTTAATTTTTTAGTTTAAATATTTTTTTTACTTTCATCAAGTAATTTATGTTTTCTAATACCATCAGTAGCTTTTTTAAGTCGCAGAAATAAGACAATCACTATGTAATACCTTTTATATTGACATTTTTATATTAGAGAGCCAAAGCTCTCTGATGTGTACTTTTATCATTTTTGTCATCATCACATATACATTGACCATCCAATAAAAGTTGATATTTCCTTAGGAAATCCAAAGCCAGGCTGTCCAAAACTTGACTAAGTCCTGAAAAACCCATTTGAAATCACTAGGCTATAAGGGGAGCTTTGAGTTGAGGGTCAGAAGACCTGACTTCATGACAGACTTCTGCATTTATGAGCTGGGTGTCCTCAGGGCAGACCCTGGACTTCTGACCATGTCCTGCACCGTCATGCAGCCACACTGGCCACTTGTGGGGGAAAGCATTCTGAAAGTCATGAGCATTACATGGGTAGACATCAGACAGCCTCTCTTGAGACAGATGTACAGAGGTTGGGCTAAGCAATTCGAAGCTCCAGACTCACCCTGAAGCTGGCAGGCTCAAGGTAAACAAGCCTCTCTAGGAAAGAACAGCCTGGGAGCACCAAAAGGAAAGACCGGAGTCCCTTATTGGGGGATAACGCCCAGCGAGCCATGGTGCTTCAGTCTGCCCAGAAAGAGGAAGGGAGTGCTCAGATGGGCCATACCTATTAGCAGAAAAGCCCAGTTATGTGGGCAGAGCCCCAGGAGACCAAGCCAGCGATCAGGGATGAGGGGAAAGTAGAGAGCAGCCAGCCCCCGACCCAGGCAGCAGGGTCAGAGCCCTGCTGGGGAAGGGCAGCGGCCATCTGGACTCAGTGTGACTAAGTGTGACCCTGCCAGTGACACTGGCCTGGGCCTGCATTCTGCTGTCCCTGGTGACAGGGGGGCCTACATCCATGTATAAACAGAGCCTGCCCTGTCCTGCCCGCGTAGCCACGGCTACCAAGCTCTTCTGAAATATCAGTCATATCCCTTTCCTTTTACTAGTTGGAGAGAGTATTAGGGAGATGTGCTGCACCATGACTAACAGTTGAGCACAGATTACATCAGAGAAGTATGGAAGCTTACTTAGCCTTGACAGGGACCTCAGACTCCATCACATCAGGAACAGAGTGCCCAGCAGCCTGTATGACAGGCTCTAGCACTGGGCTTGTGAACTCCCTCCTCTCTACAGGAAGTCCTTCCCTGTAGGGGCAGCTCTCATTGGTTCTGCACAAGGAAAGCCTTCCTAAAAAGTCTGCACCCTAGGACTTCCAAGCATTTCTTCTGCTTCCTTTAGCCATGAGAGCATGTCCAGTTGCTGTTCTGTAGGCCCTCCTCCACCCCTCTCCAGATCTGTAGTTTTCCTGGCTCTCATCCAGTATAACTTGAGTTTTGAATCTCCTTGACATGTTTTTCCATAATATGCTTGTCGGTATTCCTTCCAAAATGTGGTGGTTCTCACTTTAGGTTGAGTTACATTCTTTTTATCAAAGGGCAATAGTCGATCATTGCCAAACTTTCCCATTTAATCATTTCCCTCTTGTGTTTTTTTAATAAACGTCTAAGAACCTTTAGTAATGAGATGCAAATATTCTCTATCTTCGCCATTCTCCCAATCTGTAGTAGTTTAGTCGTAAAAGAAAATTAGTTTAGATTAATATGGTTTATTCTTTTTTAAGGTAACAATTTATCTTATTATGACAGTTTTTGACAAATTATGTATTTTCTTTTTGGTAAATATTTCTTTTCAGTTAATAAGTGTTTTCTTCCCTTTTACTTAAACTTTCTTTAAAACAAAACTTTTTAAAACAATATACATAGTCAAGTAAAACAAAACCATATGACTAGCTATGAGTCCGTCACCAGTCAGGAATGGAAGCATGTGTTATCATTGGTCCTCTAGAGTCACAGTTGGTCAGTACATTGTTCAGAGTTCTTGAGCATTTTGGCTGTGAACTAATGTTGACTCACTATGATCTCCCTATGTAGATATATTTAAACAGTAGGAAAAAGCTCACATGTTGTAGTGAACATGTTGTAGTAAACAAATCTAGTACCCAGCTTCCATTACAGATAATGAGTATATAACTGTTTAATGGAAAAGAGTAGGGCCCAGTGTTCATTGAAAAGATATGAGCAATTTATAATCAAAGGCAGTTTATCGAACCATATGTATTTTCTTTGTATGCAAGGAATAACACATAATCAAATGTGTATAAGATAAGAAAACATTACCAATTAGATGGTAAGGATAATAGACAACACAGGAACTATACTGGTACCCTCAAGATACAGAAAAATAAAAATAGGAACACCTCATCTTCCATGAAATAAATAAATGAAAGTTTTCCCAGGATGAGAAAGCCACACTTTGGAGTGTAGCTTTGATCTGTGTTGCTGGTCCTTTATTACGCTACTGAAATTATGAATTGCTCTAAATATCGTGATAAATGTATTTTCTGATGACCGTCAATTCTTAGCAAAAAACAATCAGCAATCTATAAACCTGCAGAATACTATGGATTTTTCAAGATGTCCTTTCTAAATAATACTGATGAAATTTGAAGTATGATGTAATAGAGTTAGTCTTGAAGTCAAAAGGCCTGACTTAGAAGTTGAAATCAGATTGCAAATAAACCTAAATAGGATGTGAAGGATGTCAGTTAACATTTATTAAATGCCTATTATGTGCTGGGCACTGTACTAAATTCTGGAATACAAAAAGAGCTAAAAGATAGTCCCTGTCTTTAAAGAACTTATAATCTAACAGGGAAAGAACATGCAAACAAATATATACGAAGCAAACTATACACAGAACATATGTGCTCTCTACAGTTTTGTCTTCCAGTACGTGGATTTCCTTTCCTAAGTATATGTTCTTGATATAAATTACTGTTTCACTGCCCCCTTTTAATCTAGTCTATTGGGGTTTTTTAAAACAGTTAGTCCCTTTCCTAACAATACTAGTAATCAAGTCATATCCTAAACCAGTAGTAATGAATTTGCCTTTCTATGTCAAGTTTAGTATTTCAATTTATCATCCATAATTGATTCATTGATATATAAATATTTGAAGCTATAAGCTTTATTATTGCCTTTCTTGGTGGATATATGTCTGCTAAAAATTATTCTTCGCCACTGATTTCCCAGTATCATGCCTATTAACCTCTATAGTAACCAGCTCAATGGTTAAATAGAGGCCATTTTCTTCTTCCTTTTCCATTTTCTGCTTAAAGCCTATTTAATCAGATTCATAAATTCTCCAGGTAAATATTAATTTTTATTCATTCTTATTTTTTGTGCCCCATTCTTAGTTCATTTTTATATCAAAAACCTTTCTGGGCAGATTGAAATTTCACTCTCCATCACTATCCAAGCCAGTTCAGAAACACGTCTCTTTTATGAAGTTCTTCCTGTCAGCTTTATAGCAAGGATGAAAACACCAGCTGTATCCTCAAGATTTTTTAGTTACTTTCCCAGGACTTCCTAATATTCAGCATCACTTTCATGGTTCATGCTGGCACTGTCTCATTCCCATGTGAATACTCTAGATGAGTGCTGATCTTCATGTTGAACATGGAAAGGAAGGTTCTGATTGGGTCTGGGTGTTCCCCCCCTCAAGGAAAGCAAGATTTCCCTCCCTGATTTTGCATTTTAGATCCTAGAACTACTCCAGTAAAAAACCAGCATCATCCAAACTCTCCCTTTCCTAGTCAGTAAAGACCTTCCTCCCTCAGGTCTCACAAAACACCTGGTTTTTCAGCTTTCTAATACACAGATGGTAAGTATGTGACCCAAGTGCAGCCCAAACCAAATTAAAATCTAATGAGGAAATATTAAACAAAATAAGTAAAATAATAAAACATCAATATTAATACATTTGGAAACTTAAGTCCATATGTGGCACACAAGCATCCTATGTGTGGGTTAGTGGTCCTTTTTCTCTTTGAATTTGATGCTGCTGTATCTAATTTGTAGACTTTTTTTTTTTTTTTAATCCTGCCTTTGGGCTACAGTCTCCTTGAAAGTAGGAAGTTTGCCTTATCTGTGCTGAGTGCCAGTAGAGCACTTTTGCAGATATTGAGAAGGAAAGAGGAGCTACCAAGTTAAGGGTGCAAGGGTCAGGGATGATGAAGGAAAAGAGGAGAGAAGCTGTTGGATTTAGCAATAAAGTAAGGTTTATCCAAGAATAGGGGTAGACTTAAACAAGTTTGCTTGAAGTAAGGAAGAAGCCAGTGGAAAGGAAGAGAGTATAGATTAAAATGGGCATTGTGGAGGATGGGAGAGGTAATCCACATGGTAGTCAGTGTAGCTATGTAACTTCCTCTAATAGGATACCAGCTGCATGTGATTAGGAGTAATCCAGGGTTAATATTTGGCAAGGGATGAACAGTAATAAGACAAGTGGGCAAAGAGTATTAAAGAACTATCTAACTAGATACCTATAGGATCAATATTGAGAAACTGGGAAAGTGGGCTCAGAGTTTGGTGTCTTGAGTTTTCATCATCAAAGGGGCAGGGAGATTAGGAATCAAGTGGTTTAAGAAAGAAGGAAAGTTGGAGAAAGATGGGAGAGAAATTCCATTTGATGGTACCTTGCACTATATGTCTCATATGTACATAATCCTAAGCATGTTTTCTCCCCATTAGAATGTGAGCACCTTAAGAGTAAGGATAATGGTTTGTCCTCTCTTTGTACCCTCAAAGCTTACAACAGTGTATGGCTTGGTAAATGTTGAAAAGAGATAATGATTGGAATTTCATATATTTTGATCATGTAAGCAGTAAGTTTATGGGCAATGATGGGATCGCACGTGTGCCCATCCTTTTTATGACTAGAGTGAAATGAATATAGAGGGCACCAGAGTTAAAGAAGCTAACTGATGGACTAAGATTTGCATCCTAAAATGACTCTTTTCTCATCTGTATACAGTCTTTACAAGAATGGTCCATATGTATTTTGGAGTATCTAAAAAGACAGTACCGAAAAGGTGATCGATAGATTTTCAGAGATTACCAACATAGATCATCTCTGCACTCATATAGCCTTGCTATGTCTGTACTTGTTAAGGTGATTCTGTGTTTCAAGAGGGAACCTTAAAGGCTGTCTCCAAACAAGTAGTTTCCCAAGCTTATTAAAAAAACATACAAGAAACCATAACCGGTATGATTATGGATGTGATTTTGTTCAGTGATTCAATGAGTGTCAGCATAAAGCAAGATATAAAACAGGCACGTACTTACTCAGAATCTTGGCCATATCACAGGAAGAATCCAGGCAGTTCTCTGGGCCCCTAGGCAGGTCATTTAAGTTCTTGAGGGAGAAGGTTGTTACCTTGCACTTGGGTGCAGTGTAAACTTGCAGTATTTATAATAATCCCAGTTTGTTTGCTGCCGCAAAACCCACCTTTGGCACACCAATACGGTCATGGCCAAGACCTATGTTAGAATTTACTAGGATGAGAAGATATGAAAGGGTTAATATACAAACCAGTATTAATAATGATCATAGTTATATAGTGTTTACCAAGCACTTTACAAAATTATCTCATTTAATCCTCACAACAGCCATGGAAGGTAAGTACTATTATTAGCTCCATTTTACAGTTGAGGAAACTGAGGTTAAATGACTTGCCCAAGATAACACAGCTATAAGCATCTGTGGCTGGATATTCCTGACTCTAAACCTGTCTACCACACCACCTGGCCACCTAGGTAGTAGAGAGGATATAGTTACATAGATGAGATCATGGATCCATCAGTAAACGAAAGGATACTTATTCATTGCTTATTTTGTACCTGACATTGTTCTAAGCTTTAGGGCTACAGATACAAACAAGCAAAATAGCCCCTGCCCACAAGGAATTTGCATTCTGTTGGAGGTGAGGAAGCAGCCATTACAGGGAGCTAATGTTGGAAGAGGATGGGAAGATACTGGCCCAGAGCACAACCATATGGTTTGGAGCTGGCAGGAAAAGAATTCTGCTTCACTAGAGCTGAGGAAGAGAAGCTAAAAGGCCAAGCCCAGGAGACCTGGAGAAGGAGGGAGACCAAGTTCTGATTGAGGGGTGGGAGGGAGAGTTGAGGAGCTGTGGCCTAGTTGGAACTAGCCAGGTATTGAAGTGTTGATCCAATGCAATGGCAAGATTACATTAGGATTTGCAGTAAGATTTAAGTGCCCAAATAGAAATGGTTCCTGAATCTCAATGTAATGTTCCTGTGAAAAACTTTTATTTGCCCACAATGTGTTATTCAGGGTGAGTTTACTTAGTACTCATTCTATTATCCTTGAATTACCATATTAGTTCTTATAGAAATTCAAATTTCTGTGGATCTCATGGTTCCTAGAAAATGGATGGGCTGCACCAAAAAATCACTAAGCATCATTCAGAGAAGTGTTTGGGTTTGTTTTAAGACTATCTGTTGATGTGAATGGTAAAGGGTATTTTCTTTTCAAGTTGGAACTGATATTCAGCAGAGGCTGAAAATCTGAGGCTACAAATTGAACTCATAGTTTTTCTTGGAAATAATGGAATACTAATATTCCCTAAGTGATATTACTGGTAAGTTTATGTTAAAACTTATTATGTTGCAGAAAAATTTCTCCTATTTATTCTGCATTCCTTAAAAATGAAATCATTGCATGTGATCTGCTGAAAAATTGACATGTGGTATTTCAGTAGCAGTGGGAATGTATTGATTTTGAGGCTCTACACTGCTCCTGCTGAACTACCAGCAAAATTCAGCAAGTTTACTAAGCACCTATTGTATCATAAAAGAAATACAATTTAGAAAAGTCAGGGGCCCTGTCCTCATGTGCAGTAGGGGATGATTTTCTCTGAGATAGATACAGAAAAGTAGAACACATGAGCACAATGTAGAGGTGACAAATCTTTCAGTATCCTCATCTTTCCAAAAATATATCTAATCAGAAAAGATGTAAGGTTTGTCTATACAAATTAAATCATGTTAATGATTCTTCTGTAGACTGACCTTACATTAGCTTCTCACCTCTATAAAAATAAAGGTTGTTTCACAATCTTTTTTTAAATATCTATTAGCTGTTTTTACAGAGCATTGATTAATCCTTTTCAAACAATTCCAGGAAACTAAATTGTCAGACCTTGCAGTTTTTAAATTTATTAAGAATATTCTTACCCGACTATTTTTCCCTTCAAAACTTGAGCTTATCTCAGACATATGTGATTGGTTTAAAAAAAAAAGTCTATGACCTTTTACAAAGAATAGTCTTTGAAATTTTAGTTTTAAAAATTAAGTACCTAAATGAAATTCAGAGATATTTTTCCCTGAAATTCTACCTAGTTTATTGTTTAAACCAGATAGTAATGTTTTTACCATGTAAGGATTTTAAAAAGATATGTTCATGTAGTACTCCCTTATTTGGGGCCCTTATTTTTATCTGAAAGTAAAATTACTAATATTCCCAGACAGTTTTATATGATGATTGCATACCTGGGCACATATGTCACTTTTCTAGTATTCATCAAACATCTATTTAAGTGTAATCTCTGTCCTTCAGGAGTCTGTTTTTAGAAATTCTTAGAGATTCATTAAGGAAGTCTTGAAAACCATAATTTAACCAATTTATCCTTTTTTTGTCATTGTGACTTTTTGCTTTATAAGTTTCAAAACTGTTTACAGATGACCTGGAAAGATAATTAATCTAGCCCTGCTCTTTCTTGGTACATCCAGTAGAGGGTTAGCACATGTCCTCCTAATGCCATATTTTTGTTCTATTCTTCTTAACTGGAATTCTTCCTTATTTCCAACCTATTCATATTTTCCCATTCATCAATGTCCTGCTTAAGTTGTGCCTCTCTGGTAAAGTCTTCCATATTTTACAAATACTTTTCAATCCCTCTGCTGAATACTTTTTCTAGTAATGTCTTTGTTAATTGCTTCAAGTATACCTGAGTCACATTTTACAGAAAAAGTCATGTGAAGAGAAATCCAGAAATGTCCCGTTGAAACCTTTCTTGTCTCTGCCTGGTCCATTAGGATAACCGCCTCATTTAGTTTTCTTTCCACATGAGAGGAAATCCACCTCACACAGAGCTGCCACATTATTGTTGCTAAAGCACAGGTCTCGTCATATCACTCCCTTGCTCAAAGTTTCACTGTCTCCCTTTTGCCTCCAGGATAAAATGTAAGCTCATCAGCCATTTAAAGTTCTCAACAATCTGGCTCCCACCATCTTTTTTGACTATTTCACATTAACTCTCCCCTCACACATGCTGTTTTCTATCCAGACCAGGCTGCTTGCTGTTCTCTGTGCATAATACTCTGTCTCTCTCACACACATATACCACACACACACACACCACTTCCATCTCTCCCATCCCAGGTATGCTCTGCTTTCCCTCTTCTTGCACATTCTGACTTCATCAAAGCTCAAATCAGGAATCACTTTCCATACACATTGATTTTCCTAATTCCCTCAGATGTTAGCACTTCACCCCAAATTTCTGGGTATTGCTTTTGTATTTACTTGTCTGTACATATTTCCCCCAGTAAAATGGGAGCTTCTTGTGGACAGATAGACATTAAAATGCTCATTAAATTAAATTAAATTGAATTCTAGGATTCATATAATCGGGGGGAAGAGTATCAAAACTCAGAGATTATATTCTTATTGAGTAAATATACCTTGTTTCCTTTTTTTTATTCCACAGTGCTCTTGGCACATAATAGTATTCATGAATCTTAATTGATTCATCTGAGTAAAGAAGAAAACAGATTTGCTTTTACAATCAAAGTTGTAAACAAAATTAGGATCATATGGGCTGACCAGATGTTGGGAAATAGTGGGAAAAAAGGTATAGGTGGTATAAAGCCATAGTATGGACAGACATTATCAAAAGACAAAGATGTACCGGAAAATCTCTTTCCCTGACCACCTCCTTATTACCTTTATTTCCTTAGGTACTGGAGGAAGTACCAGTCCATCCTCCCATGCAACTCGCCAGGATGGCCTTTAACCACTTAGATTATATCTCCAAGCTACTTACCAAATTTTATTGTGCATTATAGTTCATCAGACACCCCTATTTCTTTCACAAGGACCATGGTTTCTACCAGTTAAAGAAGCCAAGTGGATACAGATGTGTCAGTTAATACCATCCATTTTCCTTTTGTCCATATTGACAAAAACATTTGGTAGCAGGAATTTCCTTCTGCAGTGAACTCCCAGGCAGATAATTAGCCAGCCAGAAATCAAGAACAATAGAATAAAAAGAATAAATTATTACCCCAAAAGCTCCTTTGGAATCCACAAAAGAAACTTTGCCCTCTACTAATTATCATTTTTAAAAGACCCTTGTGAATATCTAGGTTTTTGTCAGTTTCCCAGTACTGAATTTGTATAAGTCCTTTCATCTTGTGAATATGTTTTTCAGAAAAGAGGGCAGGGGAAGAGTGAGAAAGAGCACAGATCATTTCATATGCCATAAAAAATCCTGTTTGCTCCTAAGTGAAATTAAGCAATTATTTTAATACTTAATTCTAGCCAACAAGAAGCAAACTAGGTATCCAAACTCAAACTCTCCAAAAATGATCTTGGAAGTCACCTAATCTCACTCTTCAAGTTCCTTTCAGCTCTCACATCTTATGAACCACACCTAGTAGTCTTAAGATTTTTATACTCAAAAGGGACATCAGATATTTTCAATGGAAACTTTTCAGTATACAGAGTTCCCAACAGCCATAGTAGCCATTGCTTTCTGTCAGCGCAGAGGTTGTGCTCTGTCCAGCAGTGTTTGCCTTTGCCCCTGTTTTTAACTCTACCTACCATTCTGTGTTGATTTGAGCAACAACGCAGAATCAGGGGTTATTCGGACCTATCCAATATGATTTTATCTCTTTCACAAAGGACATAGGAGCTCCCTTTCCACTTGATTTTGCCTGCCATTGAAGCTGTATAAAACCCAAACAGTTTAACTATTTCCCCTAACCAAAGTAAGTTTTTAAAAGATCATTCTTGTATTAGTATGAGAATAAGTGACCCATTCTCAGCATAGAGTAGGTTGTAGAGGAAAAGTTTAGCAGGGGGCAAGATGAAGAAATTGAACTGCTTCCCAACTCTTAAGTTAGATCTTCAAAATGTGGTTTCTTTTTTTTTTTTTTTTTGGTTTGAAATGAATCCCAGAATATCAGACACACCCATAGTCAAATGTAAGTACAAAAACACCATCTAAAGCCAAGTATAAATGATTTTTTGGATTATCTGCCGTTTTGTATTATCCTTACCTCTATTTGTAGGAATATTCAAGAGTCAGTTGAATTTAGTTAACAACAGGCAAGCCGATATTCCAAGAAATCTTTTCAAATGACAATATGTTATTTGGCAATGTTATCAAGCAATATTCTGATGAAGAGTTAAAAACAAAACTCAGTGTTTTTCCTCTAAACATACCCATTTCTGTCAAGATTACCCCCGTTCTCTTCAGTCACCCAGGTTTGCAGCCTTCAAGTGCCTTGACTTTTTACTCTCCCTAGGCCCCACCATCATCCAGTCCATTGCCAAGTCTTGTCACTTAAACCTCCACAACATTTTTATTTTCATCCCTCGCCTCCCACTCATACATCATCTGCCCTAGCTCAGACCTAACACTTCTTTCTCTGCTTGTGGCTATGGTTTCCAAATTAGGCTCCTTGCATCCAATCTTTCCCCTCTCTAATTTATTCCCTACAACTGCCAAATAGATACTATAAAACACAAGACTGACTATGTCATTCCCTTTCTTAAGAAGCTTCAGTAGCTCCCTATTGGTTCTAGGACAAAATACAAACTACTGAATTGGACATTTACAGCTTTTTATAACCCGGCTGTCTTTCCAGACATTTTCCCTTCGATATACATACTACATTCTGGCCAGACTAGCCTAATTGCCATGCCCTATACATAATATTCTGTCTCCTGCCATTTTCCTCTCTTCTCCCTCTTAAAGTCTCTATTCCCTTCAAAGCTCAGCTCAGGTATCACTTATAGGAAGCCTTTCAGGATTCACCTACTTATTAGTGCTTGTTAGTTCTCCTTCAAAAATCAAGGGTAACTAGATTGCTCCATAGTCCACAGGATGCCAGACCTGCCCTCGGGAAGATTAATCTTCATGAGTTCAAATCTGGCCTCAGATACTTCTTAGTTGTATTCTCCTGGGCACATCACTTAACTCTGTTTACCTCAGTTTTTTCCTCTGTAATATGAGCTGGAGAAGGAAATATCAAATCACTCCATTATCTCTGCCAAAAAAAAAAAAAAAATCTCACAAGGGTTCACAAAGAGATGGACACAACGGAAATAACTTGAGAATAATTTTCTGTAATGCTTTGTACTCTTATCATGAAACCCAACACCCAGTACAGTGTCTAGTACTTAGGAAGCACTTAATAAATGCATGTGTTGTTAGACACCTAAGATACAAGTAATCTTTTCCACACACACTCTTTTTAACTCTTTTTAAATGCTTTCTGCCATCTAAATTCTAAAGGAAAACTATAAAATGGAGCCATTTTTTCATTTCCAATGGCTTCATAAAGAAAGGCCCAATATGCTGAACTTAGATCTACATGAGTTTAACTCTTCGAAATGATTAACAATTCAAAAAGCTAATACTGAATTTCAGTTTCAGCTTATAGGCAAATAATATTGAAAAACAAAACTTTTCTGCATTATGGTACACTAAGATCTATACAGGCAAATCCCACACTTCCAAATATCCCTTTTTTCCAAAACTTGGTATGTAAGTTTGGGATTTAGAACTTATTTAACCCCTAGTTATCTGAACTTAACCAATGTTTATAATATTGTTTCTATGGAAACCATATTCAGAGTTGAATATGAGGAACATATCTCTTCCCCTTCTCCTATAAGGAGCTTCTGTTCCACTTTATATTTCCTCCTATAAAAGTCCAGAGCTTAGTGCAACTAGATGATGCAATGAATAGAGCAGTCAGCCTTGGAGTCAGGAGGACTTGAGTTCAAATCCTACCTGACACTTAATACTTCATAGCTGTGTGATCCCAATTGCCTCTCAAAAAAGAAAGAGAACTGGAAATATTTATAGCACTCACTTTGCAGAGCTGTTGTAACACAGGTTAGCACTGTGTCTGGTTCATAATCAGCTTTTAAAATACCTTATTTTGTACATTTTCATTCTCTAAATATTATTTAATATACCATCAGTGGTGTCTTAGAAAAGAAATTTTTTCTTATATGCTACATTTTTTCATTGGAATGATAAAGATGAATTGATTTAGACAACATAAAATATTATTGATTTGTGTTGAAAATTATTGAGATTTTTAAATATAGAAAACTTGTCATAGTCACTCATAAACATTAAAATGTAGCCAAATTTCTAATGCAGAAGAAGAAATCTCAAATTTACTTTCTGATAAAGAATATAGAAAAGCTTTGCCTTTTCCATGCCCTGAAAGTTAATTAGGCTATGTCAGCAGACAGAGTCAATTTAAGTGTATAAATTAAATTCCTAATTGTGCCACATTTGAGAAAGTTAGGAAGACTCCCACAATGAACATGTGAATGCAGGTTTAAGTTCCACAAAAATTACTGCACTTCTAGTGAGAACTCCCAAGAAATAAAAATCTGTTGAATAAATCAGACAAGACAGTCAAAAGTCATAGAAAAGTCTATTGAGCTCTAACAAGTCTTGAAATTTAATGAAAACTTATAAAAAGATGTATCTATAGCTAATTTAGTTATGCTAATTGTAGCCCCATTTATTATCTTTTGCGTGTTTGGACAGGTTATACAACCACTGAAATTTGTTGAATAAGCATATAGTTTTGGGGGAAGAAGTGAAGGGAGTTGTAGTTAAATTGACTTGCCTCTATTAAACCGCTAGTGTCAAGTGCCTGAGACTGCATTTGAACTCAAATCCTCCTGATTATACTCTAACTACCTAAATAAGCCTATAATTTTAAATCACAAATCATCCTGTCCCAAAGAGGAATAGGAAGAAGTTTGTGAGGCTGTTGTTATTACCCGGGATCAAATCAAGGCAGTTTGAGGTGATATTGGGGTATAGGGTTAAGTGAAGATAGCAGAATGATCAGATAAAAGTTTTGGGAAAATCCATTTCCTTAATTGACTAGCATTTAAAATTATTGTTATCCTTATTCTGTAACTTCCATATCTTGATTCCTGGTGTAGATGTGTGTTTTATATAATGACTAACTCAACTGTGTATTAGAGTGGGATCAAAAGAATGGGGGTTTACAGAAACCATTCTCTCATGGGAGTCACTAAATAGACAAAGCAAAATGTTATTATTTCAATAGAAATAAAATAGTGTTAGTATTAGCACTTTATTACTTACTTTAAAAGAAAAACACGAGTTTAAAAGCAAATATATTGATCTTTCAACTTTGGGAATGGGCATTTTTCCCTATAAATATATTTTCTTGCAAAAAGCGTAGAAGTAAAATTCAATGAAAGATATAGTGGCACAAACAAAAAAGTGTGTAATTATTCAGATGAGTCATAAAAGAATCCTGTGGCCACTTTGACTCCCCTTTCCCATGTCAGCATTGTTCCTGCTTTCTATAGAAAAGAGGTAGGGAAGGAGAGAAAAAGGAAAAAAACAAACATTTATTAAGCACCTACTATGTGCTAAGCACTATGTTAAGCACTCACAAATATTATCTCATTTGTTCCTTACAACCACCCTGGTAGATATCCCTGTTTACTGTTGAGGAAACTGAGTCAGACAGAAATGAAGTAACTTGTCCAGAGTCACACAGTAAATATTTGACACCAAATGTGAACTCAGTTCTTCCCAATTCCAGGCACGATGCTCCATCTACTGTGCCATTTCACTGTCTACAATTGATAGACAATGAGCATGGGAAGCTTTATGGAGGCAAAAGAAAAAATTTAAGATAAGGTTCTGAGAAATCAATCGTTCTCAGAAATGGTCACCTTAACTCTGACCAAAGTTGATTGATTGATGGACGTCTGTAAATGTATTAAAACAGCTCCTTCTGAAGAACTAATACATCATTTCCCCTATACCTGGCACTTGAGTAGGCACTTAATAAATGCTTATGGATTGATTGATGATAATCAGATATGTGCCTTCCTTAGACAGAATCCATATATATCCATATATATCCATAGTGGATTTTCTTTAGACTCTCCCTCCACGATTCTTGGGGGTAGTTTATCCTTATCTTCTTCCCATCAGGAGTCCACCCAATAGGCATTAGGCCTCTTAACATTAAGTGAGCATGGGTAATCTCTTATTTTGGCCTGTCCTTCCTACCTTGCATATCCCAAAGTTTGAGCATTATATATGTACTTAGTACCTTCTTCAGAGATAATAAGCTGGCTACCATTATTACATATTTTTGTTTAAAAAAAAAAAAACAAGTTACTGGAACAACATTCCATTTGCCCAAACTTGAGTTCTGCTGGAGGACAAATTTGTAACAAAGAAATTGAATTTTTGGTAGCAACAGTAAAAAGAGAGGAGAGTTAAAGCAAAAGAATAATGAATAAGAGCAGTTATTTGGCTAGGATGATCAGGGAGGTCAAGGGAATACCAAGTAAATGGCCATTGACCTCAATGAATTCAATTTTGTCAAACCACATTAGAAGTTACAGCATAATTATATGTTGTTATTTTGAAAACAGGAGGCCTGCTTTTCTTTTAAGCTTCATTGATGGAAAGTATAATATGAACTGACTGTAGAATTGGGGAACTGCAGCCTATTAGTGAATTTCAGCTCCTGGAACCTCCAGCATATAGCCCACAATATAGAAAGTAATTAACTTAAAACTTTTTCTACCATGTCACAGGGCCAGAATACTTTGGCATGTGCAATAGCATATTAATCACACCACAGAAAGTGTATGGCAACTTCCTATATTCTTGAGTATAAAAATACTTCAGTTTTTTATAATGCCATAGAGAGCAAGACTTGAATTTTTGTAATACTGTCTCATTTGCTTTTTTAAAATATAATATTTTTTTAAAAATACTGAGAAACTATAAAATCTCAATTTATTAATTGTTTTAAATAATATCATGTAAACGAACAGAAATTTTGTCATATTCTCTTATTAGAGTCTGGGACTTAGAAGGAAATCAGAAAGCTCATTTTGTTCTCCGTTCCCCTGGAAGGAGTGTCTGCTGGCATCCTGAAGAAGCTTGTAAGGTGAGTTGTCATAGGATTTTATTGTTTTTTTTATTTTTAATCAGTGAGAGTTTGTACATGGACTATGACTATCATGAGACTGATTCCAAGGGGCTAGGCATATATCCTTTGCATATGCAATTAATAAGGTAAATGGTTAATACAAGAATCAACTGTTAGATCCTATCTCTTAGAATTCTCACTCAGGTCTAGGCCCAACTCATTTGGCCAAATTGGCCTTTCTAGTCTCAGAATTCTGTATTCCTTCTACCACTGTGCCTTTGCCTAGAAAGCATTTTCTCTCTCTTCCTCTTAAAAATCCTTAGTTCCCTTCACAGTTCGACTCTTATGTTCTCTGAGCCTTAACTGATTCTTCTAGCCTTTTACACTTTCTACTTCTTGTAGTTATCTTGTTCTCTGTATTACTTTTATCCCCCAATAGAGTCTTAAGTTTCTCTGGGGCAGAAACTGCCATTTTCGTATCAGTATTTTCATTGTCTATTATGGTGCTATGTCCAAATGAGGCATTTATTAAAGCTTTTTGATTTGAATTTAATTTCAAGGCTTAGTTCAAGTGCTGTGTCCTCTGGGAAGCCTTCCCAACTTCTACCCTGTGGCCCAGAATTATTAATGCTTTCCTCATCAGATTGTCCTAGAGTACTTTGAGTTCTCCCTCACTCTTTTTCTTCTCTACATTATACTCTTATTTTTCAATCTACATATGATTTTGCCCTAGTTGACTGTAAAATCTCTTGGAGAATAGGAGCTGTTTTATTTTTGCCCTTTGTATATTTCCAACATGAAAAGAATCTCATATATAGTATGCCCTTAATAAATGCTTGTTAAATTGGAGGGAAAGGAAGGTAAATAATCTTAAGCTGTATTAAATCATAGTAGCCTAGTGTCCAGAAAGATGAAGGTAATCATTTTATTGTTCTTGCCTCTGGTCAAATCACAACTATATTATTATGTTACTTGTGAACATCATACTTTTAGAAAGGACATAGATAAACTGCACAAAGTAGACGGAATAGGGGGATAAGGCCTTACTATAATAGTGATTATGAGAAGGTTGAAGAAGTCAGAGATACTTAACCTGGGTAAGACAAGACTTATAAGGGGCAGCTACAGTGTGGGAGAGGAATTAGGCTCGTCCTACTGAGCTCGAGTTTAGAACCAGGGGGACAGTGAGAGTTGCTGAGACAAGAAAAAAGTAAGTCTGCTGAGCGAAACTAGCAGAACCAGGAATACATTGTACATGGTAACAGCAAAAATATGCAATGATCAACTATGAAAGACTTGGTTATTCTCAGTGATTAAGTGATCTAAAGCAATCCCAATAGACTTTGGACAGAAAATGCCCTCTGCATCCAGAAAAAGAACTAAGGAGACTGAATGTAAATCAACACATGCTATGTTCATTTCTTTTTTTCATTTTTTTTAATCTCCCCCATAGTTTTTCCCTTTTGCTCTGATTTTTCTCTCCCAACATGATTCATAAAGCAATGTGTGTTAAAAATAAAGAAAAAAAGCAAAAAAAAAAAAGAACAAGAAGGGAATCTACAAATCCCAAAATTCTAACTGTACTACTAAGCAGCAATCAATTTTTTTTTTTAAGTTTGGTAAAAGAGAGAGACAAGGTAAGAAGAAATTGAGCAAGCAATGGAATAGATTTAGTGTGACATATACAGAAGAAAGCATCATTTTATTGGGAGGTTTATTGGTTATTGGGAGGATTCATTATTTGACAAAACTTTCTGGGAAAAAATTGGACAACATTCTAACAGAAATTAGATTTAGGCCAGTAGTTCAGTGGGAAAGTTTATAACTAAACTAGTGGGAAATATATCTAGAAGAAATACTTGTATGTATTTGATAAACTCTTGAACTTATTCTCCTAATCCAAGGGATATCATTGATGTCATTTTATAAAAATTTTATTATTAGTAAACTCATTCTGAATAACAGTCTTAACAGTTTTCGGGAAGGGAGACCTTTCTTAGCCATTAATGATTTTACTTTATCACTTGAAATTGCACTAATGAATTTCTTCACTAAAATTTATTTTTCCTACTTTTTCCAAGGTCTCCCACTAACTGAGTACCTACACAAAACCTTTTGCTACCCAACCTTGTGACCTCTAGGAAAATTTAAGCCCTATCCAATATAACCTGGCCCAATACCTTGTACGTTAAATTCTTTTAAATTTGGTGAATTGAAATGTATTATATTTTAGTATACACTTTAAGTATTAGCAAAAAATGTTTGGGGGAGTTTGGATTAGCATCTTCTTTGGGTTTTTTGGTTTTTGCTGAGGCAATTGAAGTTAAGTGACTTGCCCAGGGTCACACAACTAGGAAGTGTTAAGTGTCTGAGATCAGATTTGAACTCAGGTCCTCCTGACTTCAGGGCTGGATCAGCATCTCATACCACAGATTTGCTTTGTCAAATTCTTATCAACTAAAGAGTAGAAAAGTATAATTATCATTTTCAGTAAATTTATCTTTTTCTGTCTTTTAGTTGATGGTTGCAGAGAAGAATGGAACAATCAGGTTCTATGATCTCATTACCCAGCAGGCTATTCTGTCTCTTGAATCTGAACAGATGCCATTAATGTCAGCTCACTGGTGTTTAAGAAATACCTTCAAAGTTGGAGCTGTTGCAGGAAACGATTGGCTAATCTGGGATATTACTCGGTCCAGGTATTTCCTTAGCACTTTTGTTATTTTAAAAAATCTTTATTCTACAGAAATATTTATTATGTTAAACATTATTGTATGGTAGTGTGAGTGAGTATTTTTTAAGTGCTTACTTTATGCCTAGCACTATGCTAAGTGCTCAGGATATGAATGCAAGAAAGCCAGTCAGTCTCTACTCTTGAAAGTTCAGTTTTGTGGGGAGGACAAAACACCAAGGAGAATTGGGAAGTGGAGGATCAGAGGGGAGAAGAGATGGGGTGGTCTGGAGAGTGCGTCTAACTGGGAACAAGTAAGTTCATAGCTAAGGATTCTCATGAAATCCACAAGCATTGTTGGGGCCCCTCTTATGTGCTGAGCACTGTTCTATGCCACGCTGGCATTACACCACTACTTTTGGTATCTCCCCAGTGACTCACTTCTTGCCTTTCTAATGATAATAAGTCATTGTCCGTGTTTATGAGATTCAAGCTACTATTGTTTTTCTGATATTTTTTCATAATTATATCAATCAATCATTGTGTGAATACTTTAAAGTCGCTATTTTAATCAAAAAATGTGCATTTCAAGTTTCAATTCAAACCATATGCCCAAGGGAGATCTGGTGCCCTCATGATAACACAGCCTCCCTGTGACCTCCTTTGCAGCACAGATCGTACTTTCATTCCCTTTGACTCACCAGTAGATGTGGGGGAGTTGGAATATTCCTTGCTCCTATGGTTTCCTGCCTACCAGGGCTCACCTCTTTTGAGGGTCACTGAGTCCATATCTTCCACCCAATCAAAATTTTCATAGCTTTCCTCTACCAACTTCTGGGACATTCCCCTTCTTTACTGCTTGAGTTCAGTGCCTAACTCGCATCTTTTCTTTCTAGCTCCTATCTTTATACTAGGGATCTTCGACATATATTAACCATCCTTTAAGCACTCCAACTTCACAATTCCTCCAGTTACTCGTTTCACATGATGTACTCCTCTACCTCATCTCAGTCACACACAAAGATGGTCACATCCTGGATCTTGCTGCTCCGTTTCTTTGTTCTCAAACTCTGAAATTCCTTTATTTGATCAATGTCAATCTACCTCTCCTTTTGGTTTGCAGCCCCATACCCTATTTTTCATCTACACTGTGATGACCAGTTCCTTAGTTCTCTCCCAGGCCATCACTCATCACTTCTGTACTATCTATACTCTCCTTTCCATATCTTGACCACTTCAGCTCTTCTTTTGAGTCCCTTGCCCTTTATTTTATTGCCAATCATTCCCTGCTAAGTTTCAGCTTTCAGTCATTCATTCATTATCTTCATTCCTGCAAATGTGTTGCTGAACAAAGCTATAGAGAAAATATGCTGACTGGATCCACACATTTATAACTTCACCTGGACTTTCACTGCTGTAAGAAAACTCTTTCTCCCTAATTAACTTGCTAGTCTATTCACCATAACAGCTCCTCTAAACCTTTTCATCCTCCTCATAATTCCTGCGACTCTCCCCATTCCCCATTCAGCTGAGACCCTTGCCTATTGTGTGAAAAAATGGAACCCATTTACCAAAAGCTCCCACTTCTCCCTTTCTCTTCCATCTCAAATCACTAAAATGCCTTTTTCTGCTTTTTCCCCTATTTCACATGAAGAAGTAACACTTCTTCCCAAGGTTAACCCCTCTACATGGTCAAGTCACCCTGTTCCATTCTATCTTTTCCGGCTGATTACCCCTATCATCTCCACAGCCACTCTTCCTCTTTCTCTGTCTGCTTCCTGAATAGGACTGTGTCTCCCCCATTCTTGAGCTTGATTATCCTCACCTGATCCATCCATCCCACTGGTCACTGCCCCAGATTTCTTCCCTTTTTCAGGTGAATTCTCTGAGAAAGCTGACTACAAGGAATGGGGGTCCCTACTCCCTCTTTGCCCTCTAGTTTGGCTTTGGCCCCATCATTCAACTGTAACTGCTGTCTCCAACTTTGCTGATGACCTCATGGTGGCCAATTCTAAGGGCCTGTTCTCCTGACCACTCTGCAACTTCTGCTGTCACTCTCTATTCAGTGACAGTTCACTCTCTTTGTTCTCTGTTTTCAGGACAAAACCCTCTTCTGTTTCTCCTTCTCTCCAACTGGCCTCTTCTCCTCGGTCTTCTCTTTCTCACCCTCTCCTCTCCATGCTCAGACTTCTATGTCTTCCACATGCCCCTTCCCTCCTCTGACTCCTTCACCATAATGATGCAGGCTCTCATCACTTTGTACCTGGTCTACTATAGTAGCCTGCTACTTGGTCTCTCTGCTATGGACTCTTCTACTCAACTGTCAAATTGATTTTCCTAGACCTATGTCTGACCTGCACTGATTGATTTTCAAAGCTCATCTTGCCTTCTCCCATACCTTTTCCATCTCTTCATACCTTATTCTCTTTCTACCCCCCCCCCCCCATATACTCTTTGATTCAGTGATATCAACCTTCTGGCTGCTCCACAAACAAGACACTACATCTCTCCACATGGGGAATTTTCTCTGGCCATTCCCCATGCCTGGATTGCTGTCCCTTCTCACCTCCATTTCCTGGTTTTCCTGGCTTCCTTCCCAGCTAACATCTCACTTTGTGCAGAAAATCTTTCCTAATCCCACCTACTTCTCATGCCTTCCCTCTGCTGATTATCTCCACTTTATTCTGTTTAGGTCTTGTTCCTACACAGTTGTTTGCATCCTGGCTCCTTCATTAGGATGTGAGCTCCTTGAGAACATGAACTGTTCTACCATTCTCCTAGTATGTAATGATCATTTAGTAAATGTTTATTGGCTAACTGGTTGAATAACAGGTTGTAATTAAATACTTTTTTTTTTTTTTAAGTTATCCTCAGGATAAAAGACCTGTCCATATGGATCGAGCTCACTTATTCAGGTACAGTTTCCCAGTTATTTCGAAAATTACTGATTTAATCTTTTGAATCCTATATATCATAGTTGGTAAGGTAATCTTTAAGTCAAGTTCAGTTTTTAATTTTTAAAAAATGGATAGGGATAAGGGGGAAAAAAAACATCATAAACCATTTCACAGGGATCTTAGAGACTATGTAATCCAACCTCTTCAAAATACCAATATAATTTCTTATCATATGAACTGACTTCTCTTGTCACCCAAAAATACTCCCCAGCTTGCACTTTCTCTTTCACCTATCCATCATTCCTTCAGCCTTCGTGGTCTAGTTCAGACTTCAAGATCATCCTCTGACTACTGTAGCTCTTCTCTATATGTCCCTCTTCTCTGAACTCTTAGAAAATGTATTCTACATTCCACACAGCTTATCACTTAATTGTTTGTTTTCTTATTAGGGACAATTTCACATGTATTAAGTTTCTTTTGTAAGAACTTTTATAAGTTCTGAAGTTAGAGATTATTCTCATTACTTTTGTTATCTCCCACAATTCATTCTCTACCACTATCACCACTCATTCCCCTCCTTCCCCCGAGTTCCCATAGTTCTAACCACAAAGCACACAGACATTCAGTAAATACTTTCTGGATGACTGAAATGGAATAAATATAATGGTGGAATCATCACCACCAATATTTCAAGAATAACTTCTTTTTAAAAGTTCCAAACAAAAATGCATAGATTGGTGAATAATTTTGGGGGGAGGGGAGGAAGTGTCAGTTTGGTTTGGTTTTGTAAAACCTAAAACAAGTTAGAATACAGAGAATAGAAAGATAATGCAAGAAAGAAAAGAGGCCTTTGTCTATACCTCTGGAAGAAAACAAATATAAGTCCTGTCTACAGTCTACTATCCTTTCCCATTGATGATAATTTGTATTATAGTGCACGAGATTATACTTTGAGATTATTCAGTCAGTAAATATATGGGGAATCCCTCTCCCACTTGGATACTGTACATGATAATGTTTCATAATGATGGGAGTCATGTCCACTTTCTAAGGATTTCTTTGATATTAATAAGCTGAGAGTCATCAAAGTTATGTTTGTTATTACAACATTTAAGGAATTTTATATGACTTCAGCATTGCTGAAAGAGAGCTTTTAAGGCATTATTTAGCTCTACTCAGTCAAGTGCTTTTTTTTAATAAGCTATAAGCGCAGTAAGATCTTAAATTGTATAATTGTACCTGTTCTCTCTGATAATTTCATTGAGAATAAACCTCAATATAGGTATATCTTGTTTTCATAAAAATTTTGCGGAAATAGAAAAGTAGGCACATGGATCAGTAGTTTTTAACATTCTCTCAGTCACATTTGTTGTTATTGTTATTGTTAAAAATAACATTAAGCTCCAAAACATTTCCCAGGCCTTTGGTCTCCTCTCTCTCTCATAATTGTGCCCTCTCGAGCAGGGGACTTCCTGTGGATGCTGGCCATGAGTAGTCCAGCTGCTCTATTTCTCCTTCCTCATGTAGCCCATCAGGGAGCATCCAGATGTGGCTGCTCCACTGTTACTGACAGCAAAAAGTTTGTTAGAAAAATCTGTACAGATTGTTTCCATTTTTGTTTCTTTGTCGTCATATTCCTCGCTTCATCCTTAAATGCCCCCAGGATTGTTTTTGCTTTGATGGGTCTTTTGCCAGACTTTCTTTAAACTTGCTTCTTCCCTGCTTCTGCTCCCATTCCTTACTGAGTAAAATCTAGTTGGGCTTCTTTGCCCAACACTTGTGTCTCTCCACTTGGACCAAAGCTAGCTTTCTAACCTAAATTTCATTAGTTTTTTTTAATACACTTTCAATATTTCCATAGTCAAAGAGCTGTCAATATTGTATACAATTACAGGGGTTGCCTTAAGGCATAGTTTTTCCATCATAGAGTGCTTTACTTTCCCTCCTCACCATACCCTTCCAAAACAGGGATCCACACTGATTACTATAAAATCTGTGCTTTAAACATATTAGTTCCTTTAGTAGTGACTTTGGCAGGCTTCCAATTAAATTACAAGTCCTTTGATTCTATTTGTTTTCTATATGAGAAAAGGTCTTCGTAGTCTGTATTTTGGGAAGGGGATTATTGGAATAGCACCCTTATTCATCTCCTTCTCTCTACACTCTTTCTAGCCAAAACCTTGTAGTCATTGTTGATTGTTTCTACTGAGTCCAAGCTGTCATTTTCATATCTTTGTTTGAAATTTTAGTGCAGGTTCTTCCTTTCACAAATACTACCATCTTCCTAATCCAGGATTCCATTATCTCTGCTCAATAAATCCACAATTTTACCCTATCTTTATCCCAGCCTCTTAGGAAAAGACTGGGAGGTTTCAAGGGCATATATGTAATAAAGAAACAGGGAATTTGACCAAAACTGTTAGAAAGCAATCTAGCAGAAATTTAAGTTTAACCAATATCTCACATTGTATTGCCACGCTAAACCAAACACATATGTGGTCTAAAGATAAAAAGTTATACATCTCAGGTACAGGTGTCTATAGGAAGAGTTCCTGACCAAATAAGAGATAACAAGAAATAAAATGAATGATTTTGATTATGTAAATTTGAAAATAATTTCACTAAGTCAGTGTAGCTGAAATTATCAGGGAAACAGTTAATCAAGAGGGGGAAATTGCAGCAAATTTCTCTGATAAACATTTCATATCTAAGATATATAGATAACTGATCCAAATATATAAGAACAAGATCTATTCTCCAACAGAAATATAGTCAAAGCATACAGAATAACAGTTTTCAAAAAGAGCTATCAATCATATAAAAAAACTTTTCAAGTCATTATAAAATTAAAATAGCTATGTTTGTTGTAAAACAGCTCATCAGTTTGGCAAAGATGAAAAATAACAATGACATATGTCAGAGAGACAGGCATGCTAATGCACTGTAATTGGAGCCATGAATTGATCTAGTCATTATCAAAAACAGTTTGAAACTACTCGCTCAAATGGGTAGTGGTGTCAAATTCAAAGAAAAGTTTAGAAAGCCACAAAATGACATTATCTGTGTTTTATTATATTTTATTTATTTTGCTAAAGTTTCTTCAGGATATTTTAATCTGATTTGGGCCTCAGTGGGGAGTTTTGCAGGCTGCAAGCTGCCTAGGCTCTGAGTTTGCCATCTGTGCTGTGGGAGATACAAACAAGAGTCTCTTAATAGAATTTTTAATCTAGTAGGTGATGATACAAGGTATAATGCAAAATGAAAAAGAAGAATCACAAAATGTAGTGATGCTGCCAGTGTGGAGTCACCATGGCTTCATTCTAATAGAGCACTGAATTCGGAATTCGAGGACCTTCTAAGTGACCTCTGAAAAGGCCCTTATATTCAGGCCTCCGTTTCTGCATCTGTATACCAAGGGGTTGAATTAGATGGTTTCCAAGATCCCTGAGATAAAAGGTTAATAAGATAGCAGCAGATAGATGAATTCAAAGAGAAAAGAGACTAGATACAGCAATCAGTCAGTATAGGAGACTCCTGTGGCAGCCCAGGCAGAAGATAACAGATGCAGCAGATTAGTTAATCTGGGAATAGAAAGGAAACAACAGGACTGACATGGTCAGAGTAACAGAAGCAGAATTTAGTCAAGTAGTCCATCTGTGGGTTGACCCCCAAGCCTGAATAAATAATAATGATTAACTTTCTCAAATTAGGAGCCAAAGTAGAATTAGTATTCTAAGTAAATTTGAGTTTTAGGTGTCACCAGAATTGGATGGAAATATTCTCTTAGATAACATGGGATTGGATAAATATTTAGGATGGAGTTTAGGATCAGGATTGGGTGAAAGAATTAACCTCAGTTGTACAAAAAAGACAGAATGACTGATATTGATTCTTTTCTCAGGTGGTCGACTGTTAATGAAAACCTGTTTGCAACCACTGGCTACCCTGGCAAAATGACCACTCAGCTTCTGATTCATCATTTGGGGCACCCTCAGGTAGTACTGGCTTGGAGTTTTTGTCATCTTCTATCCATCCCTTCTACTTGTTTTCCTCTTTCCAAACTTAAAATCCTTAAATTGACTGCTCTTTTGGCCATGTAAACTACATATAAAGGTATCTTTTTTACATTATTATTAGCAATTTAGTAAAGTAAGTTTTTCAAATTTAGAAGATAATCACATGCTAATATTTCCCTCCTGTTACTTTTCTATTTTCCTCCTTTATTTAAATTGTGTCATTGTGTCTTGAAATTGTCTGGCTGAACTATAAGGCCACAAGCTCAATTCCATAAGGGATAGACTGGTCATCTTCCTATGTTCTTGATCTCAGATGAGACCCTTTCCATCCTACCATCCCAGTAACTCATTCTTTATGGGGCAGAAGGAACTGGCCAAGTACCTGGTCTCATCCCCACTCCTGGATCATCAGTCAGAATGGCATTCCCCTGAATCTGTTGGTGTGGTCATCCGTCTAGTTGATAGATAACGGGAAAATTAATTGATAAAGCACATGTTGTTAAATGAGGATACGTTTGTTTGGAGGCTGCTTTGTTTAAATTTGTTGTGCCTTTTGAATTTATTGTTACATTCTAACTAACCTCCTCTCCTATGATCTGCTTTCTGGTTTTAGCCTATCCTCATTGGATCTGCAGCTGTGGGATCTGGTCTGTCCTGGCACAGGACTCTCCCTCTGTGTGCCATAGGAGGTGACCACAAGTTATTGTTTTGGGTGACTGAGATGTAAAAAATATCTTCCTTGGACACTAAGTTCTCAAACTATATTTTTAATAAATATTTTGGTTACAATCTTTATTTTTTATATTTCCAATGTACTTAAACAGTCAAATGTTTTAATACTAATGTCTACGTATTTGGTCTTCTTATTAAATGATTTATTCATAATATGTTCTAAATTTTCATTTTTTATATATTTTTGAGAACAATAATTGGCCTTAATCCAAAAAATATCAATTAAAAGTTAGTGCTTTTGTTTATACAGTAACATACAAAGGGCATCTCCTTTATTGCTCCCAGTTCTCCTAAATGCAAACACTTTTTACAGGAAGAAAAATATCAGAAAATTATTTAGTTACCTTACATTACTTCTCCACCACTGCCAGAATGTGTATATACATATGTATTTTACATTTGCTTTGGCAGTTTGACTTTATAGGAATGTTGGTCTTAATAATCTATAGAACATTTTGAACTCATCAGTGAGTATGAAGTATTATTGTTTCATTTATCATAGGAAACTTATTTTGTTGTTCAAATTCATCTGATTAATTGCTCAACAAAGTAGGACCAACAGATGATTTAACAGATGATTCATGCAATAAATCTTAGAAATCAGTGCCACTCAAAATCTGAATCCCAAAAACATACTTTTAATGAGACTTTCTTCCAAAATTCCTCCACTAACATTAAGACAAATGTACAGGAAGCTAAATAATAGAAAGTAAATAAAAAAGAATAATGTTTCTCCTTACCTAGAAAACTGAAATCTACCTGGTTACCTATGTCCCTCTGGTTTTTGGCAGATTCTGGGATTTTTTTTTCCCATAATGCTAATATATAGCCTTTTAATCTAGAACCACCATATATCCAATAAGTGATTGATTGGCTTTAAAGTTCAAGAAAGTTCTTATGATACTGATATCGCAATCACATCATTTATCACTGAGCTGTCAGTATGGTCTATTGCATCCCTTTTGCCATCATTGCTATCAAAATTTCATTGCCTGAAATTTTCTTGCCTCTAGTTTTTAGTTTCTTCTCAAGGTACGTTGGTTTGAGGGGAACTGTGATGTACATACGATCTCATATTTCTGGTTGCCAGATTAATGTCACCAGTACAGATGTGGTCACATTACTGCTCAGAAACCTTGAGTGGATTCGATGGCTAGCAAGTTTGCCTGACCTTGAGTTCCTCTATAACCCAACACTACTCTCCGTTGCCATTTCTGATTCAGGCTGCTCCCCACAACAAACAATATGTTCTACCCAAAGAGGACCACTCTTGTGTCCCATACATTCCCCTGTGCTTGTAATGACACTTTCACTCTTTAGCTGTTTTTAAAATCCAACTCAACTTCTCCATGAAGCCTTCCCCATTCTTCCCTCTCAGATTTCACATGGTACGTTATTTAAGGTGTAATAAGTAAGCCATTATTAAGCAGCTACTATATGCTGTACACAAAGGAATCAGTGTAGACACAACACTGTCACCAGAGTGAGACTTCATGAAAAGAAGATTGTCATTCAGCATTAGAGATCCAGAGAGAAAAAGGAATTTGTTTCACACCTAGAAAGAGGCACGAAGATAGAAGGTAGAGTACTGTGTATGAAGAAGCATGTATGAAGGGAAGGAACATGTATTAAGTAAAACTGGAAAGTTAACTAGATTGTAAAAGTCTTTAAACGTTGGAGGGAAGTTTCGATTTGGTCCTAGTGATGGTAGGAGCCACTGGAATTTAATGAGAAGGAAGGTGACATGGTCTGGCCTGAGCTTTAAATAAAAATCACTTTGGCAGCTCGATGGAGGATAGATTGCAACGAGAAGAGGCATGTGGCAGGGAGGTCAATTGGGAGACTGTTGGGGTAGTCCCAATAAAAGAAAATGAGGGCCTGAACCTAAGTGGGGCTATGGGAATAGAGGGAAAAGGGACTGATGGAAAATATGTGTAGGTGAAATCAGGAGGATTTAGCAAGTTAGGTTACTCTGTGTGGAATAAAGTAAGAGATGTGTCAAACCTAAGTAACTGGAAGGATGGTGGGTGTCTTCAACAGAAGAGGGATGGCTTTGGGAAGATCGTGAGTTGTTTTGGAATTTTGGAATGCTGAATTTGAGATCCCCATGGGACATCCATTTGGCATTGAGAATACTGAAGTTGAGATCCTATGGGATATCTGTTAGGAAATGTCCAGTAGGCAAGTGATAATGGGGGACTAGAGCTCAGGCAAGAGACTGGCTCCAAGTAATCAACAAAGAATTATCATTAATGCTCTTTGAGCTAATGAGGTCCCAAGAGAGTGAGAAATGTAATAGCATTGTTTTAATAATTAGCTCTACTAACATGTTACATTTACCAAAGTCTATAAGGACAAGCACCATATCAATCATCAACATTTATTAAGTACTTGCTATGTGTCAGGCACCATGCTGAGGATAGGGGATGCAAAGAAAGGCAAAAGACTTTCTCTGCCTTCGAGGAGTTTGAAATCTGTTGAGAGAGATGACATTCAAACAAATATATACAAAGTGAGATATATAGATACACACACACAGATGTACATATAGGTGCATATTCGTTATTAGTAATATATACGAATTCAAACTTTGTATTCTTTAGCATGAAAAAAACTGCAAAAAAGCATCACTTAATAAATGTGAAATACAACTCCATACCTCAAAAGCTCAAACGCCTCTGGACAACAAAGAAAAATGTGAAAACAATGTGCCTATCGTTTACTCAATAGCTATTGTGTTTCCGTTAACTCCTTATGTGCTGAGGATACAAAGCAAAAACCATAAGTAGTCCTTACTCTTTAAAGAGCTTACTTCCTCCTGGAAGATACAACACCTAAATTTGCATCAATAAAAGATATTTGAGAGGAGACAGATGTTGATGATAACTAAGGAGATGGTCTTTGAATCAAGTCAAGTAGATCTGCCCCAACTCCAGCTGAAAATCCCTGCCTTCTTTGAACTCTGAACCAGCAGCAGAGGACAGACAGGGAAAGGGTTCCTATGCCATTTTCACACAGTTCCTGTTAGAGTCCTTCCCCAACCCTCCTAAACCATACGCTCCATGGGTTCAGGAACCATAATTTGTTTTCTATATCCTCTGGAATCACTAGCTCCATTCCTTAGTCACATAATAGACTATTAAATATTTGTTGAATTAATGACCTGTGAAATTTCTCAGTTGTGCTGTGAAAGTCACCATCACACTCAGATTATGAGAAGCAAAGGCAAGCCTTAACTTCAGATCTTCAGACTTCAAACCTCTGACTCTTCAGGAAGGTTTGCCTTCTCAGGATACAGGCGCTGCTGGAGGGCATTCAAAGGATGTCTTTGGCACCAATTATTGCAGGATTTAAAAGGATTTGCCCTTAATTGGAGGATTTGATTTGGAGAATAAAAAAATTGTGTTTGGTAGAGATTTGAGAACTCTATTCGGCATGTGTGTTCAAGGATGACAGACAATAGTTCTACCCTAGGAAACATTCAGGAATATTATCTCTAGTTAAATGATTCCATTCAGTTGGTGTGTTTTGGAGAGGAACTATCGTGAGAAAAGCAAATCCAGATTACTCATAATTATTACCAAAGATTGCCATGGTAGGATACTGGAGGTGCAAGAAAGGGGCATCTGTGAAAGAGCTGTTTTGTTTTGTTTTGTAAATCATGGGCATTTCTAAGAGTTAAAAGAATTAAGTCCCCAAAAATGTTAGATCTCTATATGGCAATGATGCCCTTATAATACCCCAAGGGCAAGAAAACAGTAATGCTGGGCCTGGGTTAAAATCCTGTTTTGCTCACACTGATTATTTGTATGTTCTTAATCAAATCACTTCTCTGCCTCAATTTACTTGGAAATGAGAGGATTAAATTACGGAAAATTTTTGTTGTTTTAGCAAATAATTATCCATTTATCTAAGGTAATGGCAAACAGAATCAGAGACAATAAACAAATGAGAATATACCATATAATAATACCTAAAATGAATAAACTCCCTTACTAGAAGAAAGATAGCTCACTGGGCTTATATCCCAAAGAGATCTTAAAGGAGGGAAAGGGACCCACATGTCCAAAATGTTTATGGCAGCCCTTTTTGTAGTGGCAAGAAACTGGAAACTGATTAGAGGCCCATTAATTGGGGAATGGCTGAATAAATTGTGGTATATGAATGTTATGGAATATTATTGTTCTGTTAGAAACGATCAGTAGGATGATTTTAGAGAGGCCTGGAGAGACTTATAGGAACTCATGGGAAGTGAAATGAGCAGAACCAGGAGATCATTATACACGGCAACAAGAAGACTATACGACCATCAATTCTGATGACGTTGCTCTCTTCAACAATGAGAGGATTCAAACCAATTGCACTTGCTCAATGATGAAGAGAGCCATCTACATCCTGTGGGAACAGAGTATGAACCACAACATAGCATTCTCACTCTCTGTTATTTGCTTGCATTTTGTTTTCTTTCTCAGTTTTTCTTTTTCTTCCTTCTTGATCTGATTTTTCTTGTTCAGCAAGATAACTGTATAAATATGTATACATATATTGGATTTAACATATACTTTAACATTAAACATGTATTGGACTACCTGCCAGCTAGGGGAGGGGATGGAAGGAGGAGAAAATTTGGACAAAAGGTTTTGAAAAGGTCAATGTTGAAAAATTACCCATGCATATGTTTTGTAAATAAAAAGCTGTAAATATATTGAGAGAGAGAGAGAGAGAGAGATTGGGAAAAAAAAAAAAAAAAAGTTCAGCCAAGAAATTCCTAGATCTTCCCCCAGAGAGGAAATTTCCCTCAAGTCCCTAGCATAGTAAGCTAGTGATAAAAATATGACCAAGGTACTACTTCCTCTCTACATGTTGACTTCATCCCAGAGATTTTCTCTTCATTCAAGGACTTGTCCCAAACAGAATCTGGAGTAGAGGATCTTTTGTCCTCAAATAATGTAGCTGGGGTTCTTAATCTTTTTTTTTGTATCATGGACCCCCTTTGTTGTTCTGGTTAAGTCTGTGGACCCATTTTCAAATGCATAATGCAGATGCATAAATAAAATGCATAGGATTACAAAAGAAACCAATTATTTTGGAATAAAGATGAAATTTCTCCCATCAACATTCATGGACCCCCTAAAACACCTGCCCACAAACCCAAAAGTCCAGGACCAGAAGATCTCAAAAATCCCTTCCAGCCTTAAATCTCCAACCTTTAATGTGTCCTCAGGAGAATGAAGTTCTTGAGCCTCGCCTTTTTACCATTTCATCCTCAATTTAACTCTCTTCCCCACTCCTGCCTTCAGCATTCATATTGATATGTGCTCCACAAAAGAGCATAGCAATTTTGCTTTTCTTTGTGTATGTTCCATCTTTGGGAACTTGTTGAGATATAGCCCTAAATCAAGGAGAGAATGAAAAGGGAAAATTAATGGATGTTAATAGCTTTTCAATTCCTAACACATACTGTGCAATCTGACTTCTGTAACCTATCATAATCAGTAAATGTAAGCTCCTTGAGAGCAAGTTGCTTTTGTCTCTTTATCTCCAGAGAACAGCTCCATTGTGCCAGGCCAAAAAGACCCGAGTTTAAATCTGATATCTGCCTCAGTCTCCTTAACTATAAAATGAGCTAGAGAAGGAAATAGCAAATCACTCCAGTGTCCCAAATGGGGTCATAAAGAGTAGTACACAGTTGAAACGTTTGAGTCTAAAGTCATTTCAGACTAAGAAATACCCAACCCACCCCATTCATTTTTTATACATCATCAGAAGTTAACATATTCTTGTTGAGTTGAATAAAATTTTCTTTGTTGGTCAATAACTAAGGTAGATCAGCTTTCTTTTGCATTTAAAGCTACTTTGTGTGTTTTCTATGTTATTTCTCTATTCAGAAACCCGGCAATAGTTTTGCTGATGGTCTAAAACGCAGCATGATTTAGGACTGTTGAAACAAAAGTCAGGATATCACAAATCTGCAAGATGTCAGGACTAAGTCCTACTCTTTCAAAAAGGATGGGATCATAAATCCCATTTTATTTTTATGATTTGGCTTGTACACTTTGAGTATTTCAATGTTGCTCCCTTGCCAAAACACAAACTCGCACACCCATGCACTCCAATTTGTTTCTTACTCTGGTAATTTGTGACTACATGTTGACACTGACCTAGAAATGTTCCTGGTGCTGTTTTAAATCTCATGTCAAGAGGAGAAATTGGAATCTGGTTTGCACATTTGTGTCTGGATTTTTGTAATTGTCCAAAATCTGACTTTGTCCCAGAAATACTGATTGGGAAGTTATGAGATATTCTCGTGCCCAAGACTTTTAATGTTAATAGTTCTGAAGGGAGAAGAGCAGCTGCTCCAGGGTATTTCTCATGTTTTTCTATAGCCCCCAAAGTTAAACTCTGTTTAACCCAACTTAATATCATACCAACAGTCCCAGGGCTGAGCCCAAATATGACCTTACATTCAAAAGTTTAAAAGCAGCAGCAAAAAAAAAAAAGAAAAAAAATATTATCATGGCCTCTTTCCTTATATCCCTTATGATGGTAGTTTCTTTAACACCTTGATGATTTAAAAATATTTTTTTTTCTTAAAAGCTATAACAAAAGAATTCAAAATAGCCAATGTTTGTGATATCCTGACTTTTGTTTCAACAATCCTAAAGCATTCTGCGTTTTAGACCATCAGCAAAACTATTGCCGGGTTTCTGAATAGAGAAATAACATAGAAAACACACAAAGTAAAATTATGTATTTTAAAAGAAATGAACCTTAAAATTATAGGGGGAGGAAGAGGTTGTTGGTTGTTTTGTTTAAATCCACAGAATTTTCATTTGCAAAATATACTTTCCTCACATATAATATATTAATATAACAAACCAATTAGAGTATCAGCTTGAAGACTCTTGTCATTTCATAGAAGTAGAGGTGGAAAGCCTATTAGTGGACATAATCCACGACACAAATACAATATAACCATATTTCCTCTCCATGTATGGACTTAGGCTTCATAGGAAATCAAAAGAATTCAATCCACTTTGTGACCCTTTGGGCTGTTCTTTTGGACCACCTCCGTAAAAACAAGTGCTGCCCTTATGGAGGATCAGGTAACAACATGTCTGGAAATTTCCTTGGGTCAGCAGATTTCTGTTTAACTTACCCCATCTTGTATAGCTGTTTGACTTCTCCACTGATTATTAACAGAATAGTCTACCTGGGGAATTATAACACTTAGAGAAGATTATAAAATCCATACAAACAATTGCAAGTAACAGAAGTATCTGCCAGTTTCCTTGGCCTATACAAACAATCTCAATTACTGGCATTTAACTCCCCAGTAGACTCTCTGCTTCACTTTTGTGTAATTTAAGCATTCCTCCTAACTTCATTTACTGTTGTTGAGCTGTTCAGCTCTTTCTTTGCTTTGTAGTAAAAGACAGTAAATCCTGCTGGTATCTTTGCTCCCAACGGTGGTACACATACAACTTTGATCTTTTTTTTATAAACACAGCTGTCTTACTTCTGATTGAGCCAAGACCTCAAGATTAGCCTTTTACCAAAAGTAAGGCTAATTTTTGAAGTCAATTGAAGTAAGAGCTCTCTGAAAGCTGTTGGCAAAATTCTGGAGAGGTAGTTTTGTCTCACACACACACACACACACACACAGTCAAGGACAACAATGACAGCCCAAACAAGCCAAAGGCCACTGATGGCAAATTGCACAACAGTGATAAGGAAACAAAGATGTTTTCTCTATAAACTGGTTTTCTTCTTTAAGTGGCTTGAGTTTATCACTTAAACAGATTTCCTTTGCTTAAGCTTTAATCAAATAATTTTCCCTTGTATTTGCTATGCATTTAAAATCAGACATAAATAATCCAACTGTTAATTTTGGAGGACTATTTTCACTTATTGTATGTTTTCTCCCTGTAGTAGATGTAATCTTGTACTAACTAACAAAAAACAATTAACTATATAGGTTTCTAAGTAGTTAAATTTTTAGAAGCAAGGATATGGGTAACTGAAAGAAGGAATGAATTCAGCACAGAGAAAGAATAAGAAACAGTTGGACAACCTAAGTGATCATTAAAAGAATAAAAAAAGTCCATTGGATTGTAATCCATTGGAGAGACTTTCTGAAGAATTTATGAGGAAAAGCTGTTTAGAATCTCACAAACCAAGAAACCAGAGAAGGATTGGAGAGAGTACCTACAACCATGAGACCATGGATGTATAAAATTTATGTATATAAATGTATAAAACTTATACATGGATGGATAAAAATAAAGAGGTCAGGTTCATTTCATCAAGTAAGTGTGTATTAAGTGCTTATTAAATTCCAGGTACTGTGCTAAACATTGGAGATTAAAAAAAAAAAAAAGCAAAAACTTACCCCCACAAGTCTACATCCTATATGTATTTATAATATATATGTGTGTTTTGTATAAGGTATATACAGATATCTACAAAGTAGACACATATACATGGACATACATGTATATGTGTAGGTATATATAAAATAACCACAAAGTAACCTTGATAGATAGAGTGACCTTGGAGGGGACGCCTCTAGCACCTGGGGATTTAGGGAATGAGGATAAGGAAAGACTTTCTACAGACAATAGGGCTTGAATCAAGTTGTGAAAGAAGGAAAACCAAGAGACTCAAATATGAGGAGAAAGGAGAGCATTCTAAGCATGCAGTTGCTTAATTGCATGCCATTTTTTCTCATTTTTTCTAGTTGCATGTTAATTTTGATCTTTTATCTAATAAATTAATGATCTGAATATAAATATAATGTAATAAAATAGAATATGCATATTGAGTTAGGGAATAACTTCCACAATACTAATGAGTCATTGCCTGTGTGTTTAAATAATCAGGTTGTTTTGTTTTGAATCCTATAGAGCACATCCCAGCCATTTTACTGAAGAAAGCATTCATA
Source organism: Sarcophilus harrisii (assembly GCF_902635505.1). Lineage (NCBI taxonomy): Eukaryota > Metazoa > Chordata > Mammalia > Dasyuromorphia > Dasyuridae > Sarcophilus > Sarcophilus harrisii. The sequence goes on from NC_045430.1 coordinate 23,484,391, forward strand.
CTCGGGATACAGCAGGGTAATGGGATTTAGGTATGTGGATGGAAGCATCCATGTGGGAGATTCTTCTTCTTCTGAGAGAAAAATATCCTTCAGTCCAGTACGATATGAATGGGACCTGCCTCTTTGCTTGGCTGCACAGCCAGAACAAACTACATTTAGCAGACCAGAATAGCCTCTCTTTCCAGTGGCATTCGGATGTGAAGGTCTTATAAACCCACAATAGGAGTACTATGCACTAAGCTGAGTGGGGAAAGAGCCATCTTCTCCTTCCTTTTAGGCCTGTGGGCTACAAAAATAGTCTTTGGGTTTTGATCTTGTTTCATTCATTTTCAGTTCTAAATGCAGGGAGTAAAAGGCTGGATCTTGGAGTTTGAGCTGTGGCAGTTTGGGAGCCATGCTGCAGATGTTGCAGCCAGCCCAGCAAGAAAGCCCTGAGAAGCCAGGGTTCTGAGATGGAAGCCCAGGGGCCTTTGGATTTGGAACTCGGTGGGACTAACGCTTTATAGAAACTTGTTAAGCCATGAACCTAATAATCCTCCTTCCCTCCTCAAAGACTGGAGGTAGTAAATAAAGTAATGTCCCCTCCCCCTCATTTTTAGGAAAGCTGTTTGTTCTTGTTATGCATTTGAAGTAAATAATCCTTTGTAAAAATTAACCGAACTGTTCACTGATTAATTAGAGCTGAGGTGCTTGGACCCTTAAAATTTGGAGAACACAATCAGTGAGGATTTGAGCCAATGGCAAAGAGTAAAGGTATCATTGGAGAATGGCTGAATAAATTGTGGTATATGAATATTATGGAATATTATTGTTCTGTAAGAATGACCAGCAGGATGATTTCAGAAAGGCCTGGAGAGACTTACATGAACTGATGCTGAGTGAAATGAGCAGGACTAGGAGATCATTATATACTTCAATAACAATACTACATGATAATCAATTCTGATAAACGTGGCCATCTTCAGTAATGAGATGAACCAAATTAGTTCCAATAGAGCAGTAACAAACTGAACCAGCTACACCCAGCGAAAGAACTCTGGGAAATGAGTATGAATCACTACATAGAATTCCCAATCCCTCTATCTTTGTCTGCCTGCATTTTTTATTTCCTTCACAGGCTAATTGTACACTATTTCAAAGTCCGATTCTTTTTGTACAGCAAAATAACTGTATGATATGTATACATATATTATATTTAATTTATACTTTAACATATCTAACATGTATTGGTCAATCTGCCATCTGAGGGAAAGGGGGGAGGAGGAAAAAATTGGAACAAAAGGTTTTGCAATTCTCAATGTTGAAAAATTACCCATTCATATATCTTGTAAATAAAAAGCTATAAAAAAAAAAAAGAATAAAGGTATCAGAGAACTCTGGGAGAAAATATAATATACTTGGCTTTCAGACAGTGGGGGGGCTGTAGAATCACTGTTATGGATGCTTGGGACTTCAGTGTAATTTGCAAACTTGGAGATTCTCCACCTTCACTTAGGCATATTTTCCAGCATTACCATTCCTGCCTATGTCCTTACACTGAAGTCAACTGAACCTCGAAATATACATTAATTTGAAGGGTTTTGTATCATCTGGTTCGTAATAGAATTTGTCAGTCTCCTCATCCCCTACCATGGATAGTGATGAGCAATTTGCAATTATTTTCAAGTGATCTTTTTGTAAATGTTTATCCTGAACATTGCAATACAAGATCACAAGTTTAGTGATGGAGGAGAATTCTGAGGTAATAAAGTCTAATCCTTTCATCTAAAAATGAGGAAACTGAAGCCCAAAGATAATAAAATATGTACACAAAGTCACACAGCGAATAGAAAAGCAAATGCCTCATGAGACAATGGATATGCAGTAAACCTAAATTGGATAACTCTGACTTGCTTCTACAAGGAAAACCTACCTCTCATTCTTTTGCTGCAACTCCCATTTGCCTTCAGGTCTCATAGGGACAATGTCAAGACTGATTTGACTCATTTCTTCACTCACTAGAAAATACACTAGAAAAAGATCTCATTTTCAAGGCAGCAATAAAAATTGTCAAGAAATTGTGCGACTTAGCACCCTTTGCCTCCTCTCTCAGACACACAGCCACCATTACAACAGAAGCATGGAAAGGTGTTGCTCAGGACAAAATATCATTTTGTATTTTCCTTTGTTTAAAGGGTCACCAGGAGGAAAAAATATATCTATCACCAATTGGTCAGCCAAGTGGGGACAAATCTGTCGAGGAATAACTGGACTGATCTTTGGACAGCAGACATAACCTGCTACCCAGGATGGTAATTCTGTCATAGTTAATCATCGTACAATATTGTTGTTACCGTGTACAGTGTTCTCTTGGTTCTGTTCATTTCATTTTGCATCAGTTAATGTAAGTTTTTCCAGGCTTTTCTGAAATCATTCTGCTCATCATTTCTTATAGCACAATAATATTTCATTACATTCATATTCCACAATTTGTTCAGCCATTCCCCAGCTGATGGGCATCCCCTCAGTTTTCAATTTTTTGCCACTACAAAAAGAGCTGCTATAAATATTTTTGTTCATGTGGGTCCTTTTCCCTTTGGGATACGGAACTAGTGGTAGTATTGCTGGATTGGTATGCATAATTTGAAGTTCCAAATTGCTTTCCAGAATGGCTGGATCAGTTCACAGCTTTTCCAATAGTGTATTAGGGTCCTAATTTTCTCACATTTTCTCAAGCATTTATCATTTTCCTTTTCTGTCAGATTAGTCAGTCTGATAGGTATGAGTTGCTACTTCAGAGTTGTTTTAATTTGATTTCAAGGAGTGACACTTGATGGTGCAAAGCTATTTTCATCCTTACATGACTTTGAAAGACCTTAAGGAAAATCATTAGCATGTGGAACAAATCCTCTATGGTGGACTTATGGTAGGATATGGATAAAAGACAGATAAGATTAAAAGAACCAATGAATCCACAAACATTCATTAAGCACTAGCTCGGTGCCAGGCAGTGGGCTGAGCTCTTAAGAATGCAAAGGCCAAGGAACTCGGAGTTGAAGGGAAGAGAGATAGATTGCAATCGAACCTGGAAGGAATAGAAACAGTGACAAGATCATGGATCCATCCATTTTGAAATATGGAGATTAGAAAAGATATCTTGAATGAAAATAAGCAAGACCAATCTCTATAGTCCTTGATTAGTAAAATCAGAGCCTCCAAGATCACTCCAACAAATGAAGTAATAAAACAAATGTCTACAGGTTTTAAGAGGTACACATGCACATGAAAAATGAGTAGTTTCTTTGGAATTTCTGTGACTATTCTTTTAATGAGTACTTGCTGTACAAATCCATTTTAGTGGGTTTAGGAGTTCAGTGATTATACAAAGCTGGGGTTATAATGACATATGATTGATGAGCAGTAGCAGTTGGGCATCCAGTAGGCAAAGAAACATCAAGTATTTCCCCACTGTGAGAACTGGAGCTGCTAGCATTATATTTGACAAAAAGAGATTCAAGAGAACTTGGACAAGGTCCTCCATCAAGTGATTAGCTGTGAACAAGTTCAGGTTTAATCTTTTCAGTCCAGATCTGGGATTTTACTCCACCCCGCCTTCCCCCACACAGCCAGTGTGTAGCCAAATCTTTTCAATTATATGTCCACATTTTTCCCATCTGTCCTGTTCGTTTCATTCACAGAGCCAACATTCTAGCTCGGACCATCACCAAATCTCTTCTGGCTTACTGCAATAACATCCCAATTTCTGTGAAGGAGATAGTACTCTCAAAGAAGCATCACACAGAAAGAAAAATGGCAAAAAATGGACAAAATGGAGTCACTTAGGTTCTCCCAAAAGTCCACTTTCAATACTACTCATCCAAAAGGTTTATCTCAAATAAATACTTCTTCCATGAAGCCTTCTCTTAGAATTCCCCAGCTAATAAAAATAGCTCACATTTATATAGTGCTTACTATGTGGCAGACACCGTGCTAAGTACTTTACAAATATTACCTCATTTGGTCTTCATAACAACCCTGGGAGATAAGGACCATTGTTATCCTCATTTTACAGTTGAGGAAAGTGAGGCAAACAGGATCACACAACCAGTAAGTGTCTGAGGCTGAATTTGAACTCTAGTTTCCCTGACCTTCCTGACCTTTACACCTGGTGTTCCATGCATTAGAGCACCATTTAGCTAAAAGTGATACCTTATATTACTCTTTGATTCCAGTGTTTTGCTTCTTATCTCTTACAGCATTTATTGCATTGTACTTACCAGTTATAGTTTGGGGAAAAGTGGGTGTGAGAAAAACTCTATGCTGAAAATCTCTCAAACTAGGATCTCAGCAACTCATTTCCACCTCTTTTTTTTCATCTATAAAATAGGGTTAATGATGTCCTATAGGGCTGTTCTTCTACATATATCCCTTTCAAGGTCTGTTCTCTTTCTAGGTCTTTATGTACTTTCCAGATTGAAATTGTCGGTGTTAACCTGATCCCCAAATATCCAATCTAATCCCTCCAGGATTAGCACAATAAGGATATTGGAAAGTAACAGATTTTTATTGGATTGCTTCAAAAATCCAAAGTGTAGAATTAAAATCATATACATCATTCACAATTTTAGATCCTATAATTAGCATTTCAATCCCAATTCTCAAGTCATCAGTACCATGGAATCATTTTACAAAATGCAGTGCCATTATAAAGAACCAATGTTGTCATCAATGGCAACATCAGTACATCAGACATCGCAGATACTTGCATCCCGATACGCCTATTTAACAAATACCTTCTTACAAAGTACATTTCTGGCCACTGAGACAGTCACTGCAGCTGACTACTCAACATAAAACATCTCACATTCCTAGTTTGACTTTTGTGCTACTTTCCAAAAAGGAATTTTTCAGTACCTAATTAGAGTCTTTCGTCCTGGATTTCATAGATACTGTACCATGTGAAACCACAGATCTTTGGTTTGAAATGATACATCTTCATCTCTGGACAGGGGAGAAGTTAGGAGCACAATTACCCTATCCTTTCTCTTTTGGAAGTTCATTTACATGGTGGTACATATAATCTTGGGAGCAAAGATCTCAGCTTCCAGCTATCCTTTGGTCATTCATTGGCTCACCAAAAGTCAAACAAGCAAATAAAAGAAAACCTTTAGGCAGTTTCCCTCCTTGCTGTTTTGAAATCTACCTACACACTAGAGTCAACTTCAATTCATCATAACACCCATACTATGCAAGAATATGTTCATCACTATAGTAGTTCATCATTTGGATAGAATCAACCCATAGGACATCAAAAGATAAAACATATATATATGTAAAACATGTTGATCTTGTCTTAATAGTTTTAGAAAGCACCTGACAGTTCACAAGGTCTCACAACAGCCTTATAAAACAAATTGTACTCTAATTCACATTTCAAAAATAGCAAACTGAAGCTGAAAGTCATGAAACTGCCAAAAATCACATAATGAAAATGTATCTGTGGCAGACATAAAACTCAGGTCTCCCTTTTTCTAAATCCAGGATTAAATCCACTACACTATCCAGCTGCCCTATGAAGTCAGCCTAGATATCTCTCTCTGTCTCTCTCTCTCTCTCTCTCTCTCTCTTAATTGGACAGGCAATTGGAGTTAAGTGACTTGTCTAGGGTCACACAGATAGGAAAGGTTAAGTGTCTGAGACCCAATTTAGATTCAGGTCCTCCTGATTCCAGATCTGGTTCTCTCTCCACTGCTCTGTTTAGTTTAGTTTAGTTTAGTTTAGTTTTTCCCAATTGCCTTGCTATTCTCAGGATGGTTACTTCTGAAATCTACAGGTCAAAGATGCTAAAGTTTGTTCGAGGCATGATTATTCCATGTAACATTCTCCCTCACTCTCTGAACCCAGTTTTCCTATGAACAGGTTGATGTTCATTCAAAGAGGAGTTTAAGTAGGAGCCCTCTAGTTACTTCCAGCAATGAAATGTTGTTTCATATCCCAGAGAAACAGTCTGTCAAACAATTGTCTCTTGCTAACTTCATATTCCATCACAATTTCCCAAAGGCTGTTGCACAATTTACCAAATATAGATCAACTCTTTGACAAACCAAAATATACATATTTCAATACTTAAAAGGACTCTTTCTTTACCACTAGTAAAGTTACGGTATTAATTCATTATTCAATCAGTTTGTTTTTTTTTTTTTTTTGCCAAGGAAGATCTGTCCTACTATTACAAAGAAATCATACTTCTGAATATCATTCCAAAATAAAAAAAAAAACAACACTTTTATATGATTTCCGGTCACAATTTTAAAAAACCTTATAATTTACCACCTTAATACTAACATACAGCAAACCTATAGATTTAAAACATAAATATAAAACTTATTACCAATCTAATAACATTAATCCAGTTGAAAGCATTGAAAATTAGCTATGAGGAAAAACCATTCTATTCATCTACCAATTTTTGGCATTCTTCACTAGTTTCATGGACAGCATATCTATAGTGGATAGAGCACTGAGCTTGGAATTCGGAGGATTCATCTTCATGAGTTCAAATGTGGTCTCAAGACACGTAGTAGCTGTGTGACCCTGGGCAAGTCACTTTACCCTGTTTGCCTCAGTTTCCTCATATGTAAAAGGAGCTGGAGAAGGAAATAGCAAACCACTTGAGTATCTTTGCCAAGAAAACCCCAAATGGAGTGCCGAAGAATTGGATGTGACAGAACAACACAGTAGCTCTATTCTAACGACTGCATAGTAGTTACTGCTTCTGTTCTCCGAGCTACAAAGATGTAACAGCAGTTTCCATTATTCAGAGCATAGATCTACTCTCCTGTGAATAATACTCGATTCCAATTAAATACCTTTTTTTTTATGTTATTGTGGTTTGACCATTTATTGGATGCTATAATACCTTAACTCAGTTATTTGTTTGTTTTTTTAAATAACTTTTTATTGACAGAGATTTCAATTAAGTATCAACCCAATAGGATTGCGAATGTTATGCAAGTCACTCAATGTCCCTGGATCTCAGTTTCCCTGTGAACGAGATGAGGTAAAATCTTTCAAGACGGTTGTGAATATCGAGTAAGGCCTCATCTGCTTTCAGAGTTGGAGTAGACCTGAAGGACTTTGAAGACTGAGTCAAGGGCATACTTAGGTTCCCTTCCTGCTATCCTCCCATGACATCATTTTCTCCCTTTTTCAGCCAAATATGGGCAACTATGTACTTATTGGTCAAGTTCAATTTCTTGGGTAGTTCCCGAGTTTAGAATGTAAGATCCTCAGCCAATGAGAATGAGGGTCAGTGGTGGGAGGGGGTATTTGCGTTAGGGATAAAAAGTCTTAAGGTGCTTCCTCCCTTCCATTGTCTCCTGGATGGATGGGATGCCCTTCTCCTGAGAATGTATAATAAACTTTGCTTTGCTTCTAGAGATCTCTCCAGCTTTTTTATTAAATGGTGACCCCTCACCATTTCTGAACCACACACCTGTGGTAAAATGAGGGGATTTGGACTAGATTGCTCTAGAGCAAACCAGTTATAACTGGTTACATGATCAGTGGATCGTGGGCAAGGGCAAAGAAGGCAGTCAAGATTAAGTGTGATTACCTAGCCCCCTACTCTGGAGCCCTAACCTTAATTAAGCACAGGTGCGATCACCCGGCTACCTGAGGTCACTTTTCTGCTCTGGAACCGTGACAAACTCACGTGTTCTTACCCGGCTACAGGCGCTCTCTCTATCGTGATCACCTGGCCACCTGAGCGCCCTCCCTATGGATCTTAGTTAAGCACAGGTGCGATCACCTGGCCACCTGAGCGCCCTCCCTATGGATCTTAGTTAAGCACAGGTGCGATCACCTGGCCACCTGAGCGCCCTCCCTAGGTGGATCTTAGTTAAGCACAGGTGCGATCACCTGGCCACCTGAGCGCCCTCCCTAGGTGGATCTTAGTTAAGCACAGGTGCGATCACCTGGCCACCTGAGCGCCCTCCCTAGGTGGATCTTAGTTAAGCACAGGTGCGATCACCTGGCCACCTGAGCGCCCTCCCTAGGTGGATCTTAGTTAAGCACAGGTGCGATCACCTGGCCACCTGAGCGCCCTCCCTAGGTGGATCTTAGTTAAGCACAGGTGCGATCACCTGGCCACCTGAGCGCCCTCCCTAGGTGGATCTTAGTTAAGCACAGGTGCGATCACCTGGCCACCTGAGCGCCCTCCCTATGGATCTTAGTTAAGCACAGGTGCGATCACCTGGCCACCTGAGGTCACTTCTCAGCTCCGGAGCTATGACCCTAAGTTCACGTGCGCTTGCTTACCTGACCACTTGAGCTCACTTTCTAGCTCTAAATTTCACCCAACTTTTATTACTCTTAATTTATCTAAACACGCACTATCAACTTCCTCGGAGGGAGAGTAGAGGCAAAACTACAGTTCCCAGAAGGCCGTGGGGAAGGGCCCAGGGAGGTTGGTTTCTTCCGTGGGCTCAGAGCCAATGGGAAGCTCTAGAGCAAAACTACAACTCCCGAAAGGCCTTGCGGGAAGGCCTCTATCAGTCTTTCCCGCAGGCGCAGAGGCTAGCCGCTGGGCCCACTTCCGGGAAGGAAGGGCCGCGGGATCTCAGACTGAGGGGGCCGGTCAGGAGCTGCTCCCGGGGTCCGGGCTGGGAAAGCAGGGGGCGTGGGGCCCGCGCGCCGGGGCCATGGACGAGGACGGGCTGCCTCTGATGGGGTCGGGCATAGACCTGACCAAGGTTGGTAGGGGCGGGAGCCGGAGGGGCGCTCGCGTGGGTCACGGAGACCCGCCCTCTCGTTGGCGGAGGAGGAAACTGAGGCTCAGGGCGGGGGGCGGGGAGCGTTCCTTGTCTTAGGCTCCCGGACCTAGAGCTGGAAGGGACTGGAAGCTTCGAGTCCAACCCCGTTCCTTATACGGCAGGGGAGACTGAGGCCCAGGAAGAACACTCAGCATCTGAGTGACTGCTGCTCTCTGAATCTCGCTTTCCCCGTCTGTGTAATGGGGGTCGCACTAGATACTTGGGGTCCCCGCTCTCAGTCTCTGATCCCCCTGTGCCTCAGTTTCCCCATGTATAATGAATTGGGCTAGATGTTCCTGAGGTTCCAGCTCTCAATCTCTGATCCTTCTATGCCTCAGTTTCCCCAATCTGTATAATGAGGAGGCCGGACTAGAAGTCCTTTCCTGCCCTAAATCTATGATCCCTCTGGGCCTCAGTTTCCCCATCTGTATAATGAGCAGGTTGGACTAAATATCTCCAAGGTCTCCTCCAGCTGTAAATCTCTGATCCCTCTGTGCCTCAGTTTCCCCTGTCTGTATAATGAATAAGTTGGACTAGATGTCCCAGCTCTCAATCTCTGATCCCTCTGTGCCTCAGTTTCCCCCGTCTGTATAATGAATAAGTTGGACTAGATGTCCCTGAGGTCCCAGCTCTCAATCTCTGATCCCTCTGTGCCTCGGTTTCCCCCGTCTGTATAATGAATAAGTTGGACTAGATGTCCCTGAGGTCCCAGTTCTCAATCTCTGATCCCTCTGTGCCTCAGTTTCCCCCGTCTGTATAATGAATAAGTTGGACTAGATGTCCCTGAGGTCCCAGCTCTCAATCTCTGATCCCTCTGTGCCTCAGTTTCCCCCGTCTGTATAATGAATAAGTTGGACTAGATGTCCCTGAGGGTCCCAGCTCTCAATCTCTGATCCCTCTGTGCCTCAGTTTCCCCCGTCTGTATAATGAATAAGAATCTCTGATCCCTCTGTGCCTCAGTTTCCCCTGTCTGTATAATGAATAAGTTGGACTAGATGTCCCAGCTCTCAATCTCTGATCCCTCTGTGCCTCAGTTTCCCCCGTCTGTATAATGAATAAGTTGGACTAGATGTCCCTGAGGTCCCAGCTCTCAATCTCTGATCCCTCTGTGCCTCGGTTTCCCCCGTCTGTATAATGAATAAGTTGGACTAGATGTCCCTGAGGTCCCAGTTCTCAATCTCTGATCCCTCTGTGCCTCAGTTTCCCCCGTCTGTATAATGAATAAGTTGGACTAGATGTCCCTGAGGTCCCAGCTCTCAATCTCTGATCCCTCTGTGCCTCAGTTTCCCCCGTCTGTATAATGACTAGATGCCTCTGAAGGCTCCTCTAGTTTTAGGCCTGATCCCCAAGCCCGCTTTCATCCCAGATCATCTAGAAGAACCCTTTCTTGATAAGAAAAAAAGGCTTCCAGAAAAAATAAGCAGCTTAGCTGAAGGCAGAGGGGTGGTTACCAGTCAGATCTGGTGTTCTGTCTGACTGTTGCTCTCTCAGTGATCGGGAGTCACAGCTCGCACATTCAGAGGTGGGAGACTCTTTGGAGGACATTTAGTCCGGCCCTCCCTGCTTTACAGCGGAGGAAGCCCACAAAGGGTTCGTGGCACTCTTGAGTCACAGACACAGTGTGCTTTCTTTCAGTGACCAGGAATCACTCTGGTCACATCACGGTGATAGAGTTGTACCCTTCCTCTGCATTAAATGGTTACTCATGTGCCCCTCTCACCATTTAGAATAGGAAAAGTTATTTTATTGCAGTGGGAGCAACCTCCAGAAGCAGAACATCACTGAGTTAGTTGGTCAGTTGGAAGGACACATGGCCACAATGTCCGGCTTCACAAATATGGCCCCAGTACTTGATGTCGCCTAGAAGGAGACAGTGAACGTAGTCTTTGATTATTGATTGGTTGCTCATTGGCATGGTTTTTCCTGCTTCAAGTCTAGAAGTTTGGGGGAAAAAATTGTTTTCTTGTCCATTTTATTTGATTGCTTTTCAGTGCTTATGAAGTTTAATTGAATGTTCTCATTTAACTGGTGGGGAAACTAAATCCAGAGAAGTGACTAACCCAAGTTTACACAGCAGCAGTCCTAAGACTGAAACTGACCCCTGCCCCTGTTTGATACTAGAACTTTTACGACCCTCCATCTCTCAGCTCTGGGCATTTTTGTTGGCTGTCTCCCCTCCTTCCCCTATTGCAGGAACACCAATTCTTTTTTTTTTTTTTTTTTAAGCTTTTTATTTTCAAAACATACACAGATAATTTTTTTTTTAACATTGACCCTTATGTTTCAGATTTTTCTCTTCTTCCCCCCATCCCCTTCCCTAGACAGCAAGTAATCCAATATATGTTATAAATGTAAAAAAAATATATGTTAAATCCCAATATGGAACACCAATTTTCCTATGGAGTCTACCATCCCTCTTACTTCCTAGCTATCCCGTATATAGCTTGCTTTGTATATATTTACTTACATGTTATCTCTTGTAAATTCTTTTGAGTGCAGCGACTATCTTTTGCCTCTCTCTCTATCCTGGGCACTAGCACAGTATCTGGCACATATAGGGGGTTTAATAAGTGTTTATTGATTATTGAAACCCAGGTCTAGGCTTTTTTCATGGCAACAAAATGCCACAAAGTATAACCAGTCCGAAAATGACACCTTTAAATTATAAATAATCAAGCTCCTGCATGGGTTAAAAAAAAAAATCATTATGTCTATCCTCAGATGACTCCTAGAAAAGTAATTTTTCCCAGAATTCCCCATTTCTATGAACTGCAGAGACTGGTGGTAAAGGTTGTTCATACCTTAGTCCAGTCTCCCTTTGTACCCCATTTTAGTTTTCCCCTTGAAAAAAAATTTTTTTTCATCAATACAAATTCTTCATTCCCTGAAGCTCGTCTCTTGGTCAGCTTCAGACTTCATCACAGAGCTGTATAGTATAAGGGAAAAAACATTGGGTTCAGGGTTTGAATCCCTTCAATGACATACTTCCTGCCTCTGATCCTCACTTCTGTCATCTAAAATGAGGGGATTAGATTGGAATATCTTTGATTTCTTCCACTATGTTTGACACCTTTTGAGACATCCCATTGCACTGCTGAATGTCTCTAATTAAAAGGAAGCACCTCCTTTATTGAACCAAGATCTGTATTTATACTTTGCCCCTCATTTAGTTTTCCCAACCTATCCAAGAAAGTAGAATTCCATTTCCATTAACCCTTTAAATCCTTGAAAATAGCTCTCCCAGGATTTGTGGGAAAGAATCTAAGAAATAAGTTACTTCAACTCTCATTTCACACATAAAAAAACTTGAGATTTTCCCAAGAGGGATGGTGATGTTGCCCAAAATGACACAGATAGTGAGTTGTAAAACTCAGACTGGAAGCCAGGCCCTCTTGAGTCCAGAATAAGTGTTCTTTCCACCACTGGCAATGTCCTGAATCTCACACAAAGTACTGAATCACATATAGCATTCATCAGAAGCCTTTTCTCCTATTTGAATTATGTTGTGTTTTTATTTAATACAGGTGCCAGCAATTCAACAGAAAAGAACTGTTGCATTTCTAAACCAGTTTGTGGTACATACAGTACAATTCCTCAACCGGTTTTCTACAGTCTGTGAAGAGGTAGGTTTTTGGTGTTTATTCTCCGAGTGGCAGAGACACTAGTATGAATTTTTTTTTCCTGGAAAAATATGTTGTAATTGGTTCTGGTTATCAAGGTCAATACTCATTTGTTCTGACCTCTTTGATCTTATACACCTAGAATCACCTGAATTTGATTCTCATAAATTGTAATTTCCTAGCCATTTTATATCATCTTGTTTCCTCCTGCTTATTTTAGAGTTTTGGATTTTTTTTAAATGTAAATTGAGGGGATTGGACTAGGATATCTAAGGTTCCTTCCACTAATGAAATGACGCTGCATACCTTTTGAAGCATCCATTCCACTGCTGAATGTCTCTGATTTTTAGGAAGCATCCTCTTTTATGGAACCAAGATCTACATTTACATTTTGCCCTTCATTTGGTTTCCCAGACCAGTCCAAGAAAGTAGAATTTGTTTTCCATTTATTAACCCTTTAAATACTTGAAGATAGCTCTCCCAAAATTTGTAGGAAAGGATCTAAGAAGTAAGTTGCCCCAAACCCCTCACTTAACACATAAGAAAACTGAGATTCCCCCAAGAGGAATGGTGATCTTGTTTCCTCCTGCTTATTTTAGAGTTAGTTTTTTTAAGCAACGCTCAAGTAATTTTAGTCAGACTTTCCATGACAGGTGGGAGCAGCAAAATCCATCTTTCTGGAATGGATGAAGAAGCTACTATGAGGAAGCCCTAGGAGTAGGAAAAAAGAATTCCTGGCTTCCTACTATATTACAGAAACTTTCTACTACTTTATGTACAAAAATGCTTTTGTTGATTAGCCACTAGTAAGTCTCCCTAACCTTCATTCATCACTTTTGAAAGTATCTAATATGGAGATTGAATGTAAATCAATACATATTATGTTCGCTTTTTTTTCTTTCTGTTTTTTTTCCTCTCATTGCTTTTCCCTTTTCTCTCCCAACATGATTCATAAAGAAATGTATATTTTAAAAATTAATCTACATGTACTGCCAGAAAAAAAACAAAAAAAAACAAAAGAAAAAAGTATCTAACAGGTAATACACTTAAAGCAGCTACAATTATCTTCCAATTAGTCATTGGCAGATTTGATTTAAAAGCATCATGAATTTTCTAGGTCCCATGATTTCTTTCTTCTCTCTACTTTCAATTTTTTTTTTCCCGAGTTTCTCACTGCCAAAATTTTTGTGATAGCATATGATTGCAATTATTAACTAAATAAAAATGAAATTTGAGCATTGACAGAAAATTTGATATATTCCATATCTCCACTAATATAGATAATAATCCCAAGTCATGTTTATAAGTCATTTTGCTGCTATTAGAATGTCCTGGTTATTACCAGGCTGGATATCTGCAAGATAGCGGCTAAGTGAATTAAGAGACATTTTAAGTTGTTTTCATGTAAGAGAATACAGGGTGCTCCATTGACTAATGGAGCAACAAATGGAGTCATTTAAATCACACTTATTTTTCATTTTCTCTCTCCATGTGTATTAATATGTATATATGTGTATACATGTATATGTATAAATATGCATGCACACAAATATACATACTTAGATATGCACATAATGTCTTTTTAACTAGGAAATCTGATAGTCATTGTCCTCAGAAAGACTGTGTATACAAAGAATATATGGAGTAATTTATCTTCCAACCTGGAGAATTTTTGGTTTGGTTACCTGAAACTTTTAAATGTATTACTTGCACTTTTAAAGAATGTATTGATTCTTTTTTCAGGAGAACCCATCAAACAAGGTTCAAACAACTTTTTTCCCCCCTCAAATGAAAAATGAACCTTAGTTGCTATTTTTTGAAGTGGGATTCATGAAAAAAAGAAAAAAGATCTGTTTTTCCATGTGAACTATTTTGAACCCAAACCAAACTGTAACAAATTCAGTTAAATTAAACCAAAACTGGAATTGAATTAGGGGGAAAAAATCATTTTTTTCCCCTTCATCACTAGAACCATTCAATGTTCACTAATTATTTTTTTTCCCCAAAGATCACTAATTAAAGAAATATTGCTACCCTATGATCTCTTTTTAGACACAAAATAGAATATTATTGCATTTTAACTATTGTTGCCCTCACAATATACATTTTTGCTGATAGTCTTCAAATACATTGGATTTCTGACTAGCAAAACCCTGCACTTTTCACATCATTCATCATATTTCAAAAGGATCCACTTAAACATAAACTTAAATATATCCATTGACTTAACCAAGTGTTTTGGGGGGGCCCTTAGCAGACCCATTTTTTAAGTGATGTTTCTCTTTTAGAATACGGAATGTGTAAGCAATGGATACTTTACAGTACCCAAAGCCACAACATTTTGGGTTTGTATAATATGTTCAGCCATGAACTATTTCTCCCTTTGTCCTGTAAAGTTTTGTCCTTTATTGTGTTGCATTAAAAAAAAATGTATTGGTTCTCTTAAGAGGGAGAGGGAAAGGGGGGGGGGGGGGGGGGAGAAAATTGTCAGGTACCACGTGAACTCACTCTAGGCCCTTGTCAGTATTGTTCTGAAAAAGCCACTTCTAAAAAGGAGAGGAATTACTCTCACTGTTTAAATGCATGAGTAGACCTAGAACCCAAGCAGTGACAGTGGAGACAAGATGAAGATGTTATTATGTATTATAATATTATAACACTGTACTTGCCTCCTAAAAGCTGTTTAAAAAAATTATTCTTCATTTACAGTATAGCCATGAATAATGTTCTGCTAAAATGTCATCTTATATCTATAGTTATAAGGAAGATCATTGGGTTAGAGATGAAAAATTGATTTTATGGGTCTTTATTTAGAGGTATATTCTTCATTATAGTTTAGATTCTTGAACTGGTTAATTTTTTCCTTACAATTCCTGGGCTGTACTGTGTGGTCCTTTTTTAGTCCCTTTTTTGTTGTCTTTGTGGGTCAATTTTGGCTAAACTGAATTCTATGAATGTTTAGATTTTTCCAGACCAGAATTTCATTGACCTAATTCATAAATCTAAAAATCATACATTTGAAG
Organism: Sarcophilus harrisii; assembly: GCF_902635505.1. Lineage (NCBI taxonomy): Eukaryota > Metazoa > Chordata > Mammalia > Dasyuromorphia > Dasyuridae > Sarcophilus > Sarcophilus harrisii. The sequence continues at coordinate 23,499,826 of NC_045430.1, forward strand.
AAAAAATAAAATGTCTCTCAGTTGAGAGGAAGGTGTAATTAATAAGATTTTTAAAGTAGCCTGAGCACAGGAGAAAGAAAGAACAAATTGATAAGCATTTCAAAAGAATGTCAATATTTCTAGTTGCATTTTTTAGCATATTTACTGTTTTGATTGATAGTTTGGCAGACACAGCAGAAAGAATACTAGATTTAGAGATGATGAACCTGAGTTTAAATTCTAATTGCTCACTCAACCAAAATAATCTCATCTGTGAAATGGTTGGGAGATGAATCTTCAAATCTCCAATCCATGCTTGATGGGGAGAAGAAAAGGAGAGTGAAAGGAACCGCTGCTCAGTGCTGGACATTGCCCCCAGTAACATATTTCAGAGGCTCCAGAGACAGTAGATCTGGGAGAGATTCAGCCCCCTCACTGATGCTGCTGCCACTTTGGCCTTACTATTGTAGCCTCGTTGGAGTCAGGGAGGAAGAAGACTACCACTGGAGAAGGGGCCCAAGATCTTCTTAGCAGATAGAGCATCTGACCTGGTGTCAGGAAGATCTGAATTCAAATCCATCGTCAGACACTTCCTAACTGTGTGACACGGGGCAAATCATTTCATCTCTGATTGTCTCAGTTTTCTCCTGTAAAATGAGGATAATAGCACTTGCTTCTCAAGGTTGTTGTGAGGATCCAATGAGATGATAATTATAAAGTCCTTAATAACAGTGCCTTGTACAAAATAAGTACTATATAAAGTTTAACATTTACCATCCTCTTGTCTTCTATCAAAACTTCAGCAACAGGCATCATATATACTCAAGCATCCCACAGCAACATTTAATGAGTAGTTCATGATGGCTGCAAAAAATTGCAAAATCATTACGGGATTACATTTTGGGGATTCATACAGAACAGAAGCCTAATGGTACTGCCATCTTGCCACTAGAAAGTCAGCAATGAATTATCCATTGAGATATATTCATATGATGTTTGTAGCAGCCCTTTTTGTAGTGGCTAGAAACTGGAAACTGAGTGGATGCCCAGCAGTTGGAGAATGGCTGAATAAATTGTGGTATATGAATATTATGGAATATTATTGTTCTGTTAGAAATGACCAACAGGATAACTTCAGAAAGGCCTGGAGAGACTTACACGAACTGATGCTGAGTGAAATGAGCAGGAACAGGAGATCATTATATACTTCAACAACAATACTAGATGATGACCACTTCTGATGGACCTGGCCATCCTCAGCAATGAGATCAACCAAATCATTTCCAATGGAGCAGTAATGAACTGAACCAGCTACGCCCAGAGAACTCTGGGAGATGACTAAAAACCATTACATTGAATTCCCAATCCCTATATTTTTGCCCACCTGCATTTTTTATTTCCTTCACAAGCTAATTGTACAATATTTCAGAGTCTGATTCTATTTGTACAGCAAAATAACAGTTTGGTCATGAATACCTATTGTGTATCTAATTTATATTTTAATATATTTAACATCTACTGGTCATCCTGCCATCTGGGGGAGGGGATGGGGGGTAAGAGGGGAAAAACTGGAACAAGAGGTTTGGCAATTGTCAATGTGGTAAAGTTACTCATACATATAACCTGTAAATAAAAGGCTATTAAATTTAAAAAAAAAAGAAAAGAAAAAGATATATTCATATGAATATAAATATATGTATTTATATGGATGCAGAAAAGCAACAACAAAAATCCACTGTCATTCACGCCCATTGATTGCACCATGTGATTCTATGTAGAGAATTTGTTGATAACCAGATCATGAAAGAATTGTCCTCATTGGCCATTTGATAAGCATTTACATTATTTCTGTTTAAATTAACCGCTTGTTCTTGTGTTATTCCTGTCCTACAGGAATTGAAATCTTACCACTTAGAACTTCTAAATGATAATCATTTTGGAGGGATGAGGTTTTTATGTGATTCTGCTAGGGTCCAATGTCATCTATGAAAAGCACTGGTTAACAAAACCAGCATTCTTTCCCAGACTTTGTGGACTAACAACTGGATCATTTTCTAAATTCTTTGTCGTTCCCTATTGTCAGCACATTATTTAAATCGTAAAGTATTCTCTTCTTTCAGTATCCCATTACAAATGCATATGCATAAATATTTGAATCACTTAAGGTTGTTTTTCTGCAAAAATGGTAACTTAGCTATTTGTTACAATACAGTTTATCATGTGTGTACATATATTTTGTCAAAAAGAAAGGTATAAGATTTAGGATTTAAGGCTGAGTTTATTTAAACAATTCATGGTTTCTAAAACTTTTATTCTTTTGCTAAATTAACTGACTAGTGGGCAGAAGACGACCATAGCAGATTCAAGTTGTTGTCTAGAAAAATAGTTCTTAACTGTTCACTGATCACTAGTACTCAGTGGTCTGTTCTCTCATATGAATTTATTTATAATCTTTTTTTCCCTTGATGACAGGAGTAATTCATTCATATAAGTCTGTTAATGCTAAAGCTTTAGTTTGTGTTTGTAAAGCAATGTAGTATAATGAATGTACATAGGGATGAATTCAGAGTCAGGAAGTTTTGACTTCAAATCCCAGTATTTACTAGCTATGATGACAACTTGAAGTCTCACTTTCCTCATAGGGAAAATGGGAACAATAGTAACACTGATCACACAATTGTTGTAAGAGTCGTGAAATAACAGGGAAAGCCTTGGGCCTTCAATATCAATGTAAGTTGTTTTTATTTCTAGTAGCATATTAGGGTGAGTGAGGTAGGTTACTCAGACATTCCTACCAAAATCTATCATCTGAAAACATGGGGAGAGTTACTTGTTTGTTTTCTGCATTCCCTACCACAAAACCAAAGACAAACTATCTTTTTTATTCCATAACCCTGTATCTGTTAAGAATTGTCTGGCTGATTTCCCAGTTGATAAATGGAAAAAGGATATGTCCAGGCAGTTTTCAAAAGAAGAAATCAAAGCTGTCAATCGCCACATAAAGAATGCTCTAAATTATTTCTGATTAGAGTAATGTAAATTAAAACAAGTCTGATGTACCCACTCTATATCCATTAGATTGGCTATATGACAGAGAAGGAAGATGACAAATTCTGGGGCAGGGGGAAGAGAAGAGGGGATTGGAAAAATTGAGCTACTAATGCGTTGTTGGTGAAATTGTGAACATCATCTGACCTGGTACCATCAACCATTCTGGAGCTCAATTTGCAACTGTGCCCAAAGAGAGCAACAAGACTACTGCTAGGTCTGTGTCCCAAAGAGATTAAAGAAAAGGGAAAAGATCTATACATACAGAAATATTTATAAAAGCTGTTTTCATGGTGGCAAAGAATTAGAAATTGAGAGGATACTCATCGATTGAAGAATGGCTGAACAAGTTGGGGTATGTGATTGTAACAACCATAAGAAATAATGAACAAGCCAGTTTTAGAAAAATCTGGGAAAACTTATATAAAGTGATGCAAATGAAATTAGCAGAACCAGGAGAACATTGTACACAGTACCAACAATATTGTAAGAATGATCAACTATGAAAGACTTAGCTACTTTAATCAAGACAATAATTCAAGAAAATTCCATGATGAAAAGTGCTATCCACTGTCAGAGAGGTTCTAGATGATCTCTTAAGTGCAAATTGAAGTAAACTTTTATTTTCATCATTCCATTTTGTTTGTGTTTTCTTTCTCAACATAGCTAATATGGAAATGCATTTGGCATGACTATACGTATATAATCGAAATCAAAGTACTTGTCTTTTTTTTTCTTTATAAAATTGTTTATTTTTCAAAATATGTACATGGAAAGTTCAACATTAACCCTTGCAAAAGCCTGTGTTCCAGTTTCCCCCCACCACTTTGTCCCCCAAATGGCAAGTAGTCCAGTATATGTTTAACATGGTTGAAATTATTAAATTCGATGTATGTATACATATTTATACAATTATCTTGCTGCACAGGAAAAATCAAATCAAATCAAATGAGAAAGAAAATAAAATGCAAGTAAACAACAACAGAAAGAGTAAAAATGCTGTGTTGGGAACCACACTCGGTTCCCAGTCTTTTCTCTGAATGTAGATGGCTCTCTCCAACACAAGACCATTGGAACTGCTGAATCACCTCATTGTTGATGAGAGCCACATCCATCAATCATATAATCTTTTTGTTGCTGTGTACAATGGTTTCCTGGTTCTGCTCATTTCACTTAGCACCAGTTCATGAATGCTTGCCTTTTCAAGGAAGAGGAAGGGGCAGAAGGGAAAAAGAAAATTTGTAACTCAAATTTCTTTTTTCCTTTTTTTTCTTTTTAATTTTTTTTGTCTGTTTTTGGTTTTTTGGAACTCAAAAATGATTGTTAAAATTTATTTTTCATGTATTGGAAAATATTTAACAAAAGAAAGAAAAAAGCTTGCTGGCTGACATTGAGTGACTTTGTAAAGGAGGGACTGTTAATAAATGATAATTGTTAATAAATGTTTGTTGAATTGAATGGATTAATCCTTGTGGATTGTTAAGCCTAAAAGGCTTTAAATTGCCAAAATTTTAAAAGTTAGTTTCTTTAAAGGTTTATTAGGATTAATAAAAGGTTGACCTCATTATGACTTGCCATTTGGGGCAGATGAATTTAATTTAGATATTATATTAATAGGGATATCTGTATGACAATATACTATAAATTTTCTCTCTAATCTTAGTGTCAAAAATCTAACTTTAAAAGAAAATGAATTTTCAAAAGTGATATAGTTTTAGGTCAAGCTAGTCCATTACAACTGAATCTGAGTTCCTTACAAACAGATTAGAGTTTCATTTTTGCTTTTGTATCTTATGCCTAGCACATTGTGGGCACCTAAATACCTACTTCTTGATTGTTTCATTCATATATTTAAGGAACCTATAAAATGTCGACAGAATTTTATATTAAAGACAAAGTTGAATTACAATCAAACAATGAGCATCAGATTAAATTCAATTTTGTTTGTAAGATAGATTCTGAGGTTCATTTTTGCTGATTTACCTTGGTCTTACCCATTGGATGAACATCTCCATTTAGAGAATTAACACATTAGGTATTTCATAGATATATTTTGTATAATGATTCATCATAGGGTTTATTTAAATATTGTTTTGTTATATAGTACAGTTTTCATTGATCAAAATTAGAGTTTTAAGGTTTTAACAAATCTTTTGTGTTAAAAAGAGATGCACACATATTTGTATTTTGCAAAAACCACTTACATTTTTATGTGAGCTTGGACATTGAATCACTGACCTGATAAATCTCAACAGATTGTTTTTATTACCTTGAATTTGTTGAAAATGCTCTAAATTTGTTACAATCAGAATAACTGAAGTGAACAAATCCTAGCAGGTTAAGGTTCAACTTGGTTTTCTTGTTGACATTGAATTTCTTTCTTGGCTTTAGTCATTGTAAATCACATTCTGATGTCTTTGATTTTTTCCAAGTAATGTCCTCCTAGACTTCAAGAATCTCATCTTAAAAATAACTGTCTTCTGTAAGAGAACTAACTGCATTGTGGTTGTATATTCATTTTTTAAAATTTCTCTATAAAATTGGCAGATTGACCATTTCTCAGGGTGTTAAAGTTAGGCTTATAAGCCAGTCAGAATCCTGATAATGTGCCAGAAAGCAGTCAGAATGTGAAATACTCGCCAATAAGCAACCTGGCCAACTAGTCTTGGACTGTCTGACTGAATATGGTAATGTTTAGGGTTAGGGTTTAAAAAAAATGTTCTTATGGATCAAATTTTACGATGATGATACTGTTGTTTGTTTATATATGTATATATAATTTAATTGTGCAGAATAATTAGAGCATGGTGAATTCTTAGTTCTGGTTTATCTTCAATTTTAATGGTAGATTGCTTCCTTTTGTTTTTTCATCATGTTCTGATTTTTTTTCCCTTGTCCTTAATTCTTCCCAACAAGAATTGTCCATCTCCCAAATGCTCATTTCACCTTTTGACTTCTGAATCTTGAAAGTCAAGGTGAGAGCCAGTAAAATAAGCTTACATATTGAGGTAATAAAACAGGGTCTTATTCCAAATGAATTCTAGGTAGCTGGTTTATATCACTTACCCTTGTTTTTTTTATATGTGTATCCTATTGTGAATTATTTGTTAAAGAAATTCTAATAAGACTAAAAACATTTCTTATTTACAAATATACATACATACATACATACATACACATGAGCAGCACACATAGCTTTCCTGCCTCTGCTAAATCCTATAAACGATTGTCACACTTTTTACATGGGGGAATGCTTTTTTTTCCCCCTCATTCCTACACTGATTCAGCATCCCTTTGGTCTTCCATTGTTGCCAGTAAAATTCATTCTCATGTCTCAACTCTTTCTTTTCTAGAAGCTGTCAGCTCTTTCTCTTCGGATTCAACAAATTGAAACAACTCTCAATATTTTGGATGCAAAGGTTTGTCTTTCTACACAATTTATCTTTTTCAGACATTTTTCTCAGTGTCCTAAGACTTTTAAGTGACACTATTTTGATCATAGTTCAAGATGAATCAGGTTAGCTTTTATGTATAGTAAAACAGCTAACATTTTACAACACTGTTGGTTTTCAAAAACTAAAATTGGAGGAGAAATGAGATTTGTTCTAAACTTCATTATTTTCATTATGATAAAATGTAAAATACTGTTTCAGTAACCATTGTAAAATATTTATTTCTTTAAAATATTCAGAATCTTAGTGATAGGTGACACATTTGTCAAATTAAACTACTGGATGAAAATAAAAATTTTAAAATAATCACCAAATCATAATGTAACAGGATAAAATATATATAACATATCTTGCATATCATTGCTTTGGCCAACATCTTTTCAAAATTAAGGGGTAGTGCTATGTCCAGTCTTTGAATGGACCTTGTTTTTACAATCACCCCGCATTTATGGTTGCAGAAAATGAAAAGTGTGTGTAGATTGGTATCTTCCCTGCTGGAAAAAGTACTCTTTGACGTAAATTCACTGAAATTTATGGTCTTTCTTTCCCCTTTCAGTAAGAAGCAGTAAGAGCAGGCTGATTCCACAGTTAGGGGAAATAAAAGAATATGGCCTTGAATATTTCCTTGTTGTGCCCTCAGTTTTAAAACACAAGGCTACTTAGGAGTCAGTCCCTCTGCCTTCATTAGTGACAAATTCTCAGTGTATATTCTTGAGATTTGGTTGTTTCATTAATGGAATTGGTCTTTGTTTTAACACTCTAATGTTAGCTTCCCTCTATAAAGTCCCTTCCCTCTTGGGACCATTTTCCACAAAGCCGCCAAATCCTAAACTCAGGTCTGGCTGTATCACTGTTTCTTCAGAAAAGTTCTAGTGGCTCCCTTTTTACCAAGATTGAATGTTCAGCACTCAAAAACTGTTTCAATTTGACCCCAGCTCGCCGATCCATGCTATTACATATTACTGCCATTTCCTCTATAATCCAGCCCTAAAGTCAACTTACTTTTTCTTGAATAGAACATTCCTCCTTGTCACTCCCCACATCTGAAATGTGTGACTACTGAGCTTCACTTGTCAGTATCGCCAGTGCCTCTCAGAAACTCAGCTCCATTTCCCCTCTTACTCTTATTCTCTCTCTGCAGTTATATTATATGTATACATTTCCAAAAATAGAATGCAAACTTCTTGAGGATAGGGATTTTTCATTTTGTCCTTGTATAAAAAATACAAGGTTCCTTGTACCTCATGGCATAGCTGGGGCTCAATAAATATCTGATCCCTTGATTGAAGGCAGAGACTTAGATTTGATCTCCTTAAGTCCATTGAAATCAATTCAGTTCCACAACTGAAGGGCTTTGTGTTTCTTGGTTTTTAGAGTGCTTATTGTATATAGGAGAGAAATGGAAAGCTCAAGGAGGAGTGGCTTTTGGTCTTGTGAAGCTTACCCACTACTCATGTATAAATGGCCATAGAGAGATGAAAACAAATACAGTAAGAAGTGTGGCAAGTCCTTAAGAACTAGGAAGTCAGGGAAGGTTTGGGGGAAGTATTGTTGAATCAACTTTTAAAGTATTAGGAATTCAATCAGGAAAGGGTATATTCAAGTATATTCAGAAGGTAGAAAATATCCCATGTTCTCTAGAGCAAAGCTTCTTAAATTATGGGTCCAATCCCACATAAGGTCAGGTAACTGAATGTGGGATCATGAAATTGTGATTGATCAGTAAATGTGTGATTTGTATACTTATTTTATATATCTATACCCACTGTCACATTAAAAATTTCTCAAGTGAAAAGGGGTTGTGAGTAGAAAAAGTTTAGGAAACCCTGCTGTAGAGCAGATTTTAGAAAGGAAAATAGGATACTGGTCAGCTGGAGAGGCAGATGTGTGGGCCTTGAATGCCAGATGAAGAAATTTGGGCTTTTAGCAGGAGCCACTGATAGGTGTTGAGTAGTAAGGATCATGTTTAAGCCTCTGCATGATGAAGCTAAGTCTGGCATCAGCTTACAAGTGGTTTGGAGCAAGATGGAGAATTGAGATGGGAAAGAACTTGTAGGAGATAGTGCTAGGAGGAGAGGCAGGTCCTACTGTGATGATGGTATCAAGACAAAGGGAACAGAGAGGATGGAGAAATGTGGGGAAGATTGTGGAGAAGTCAGCTCCAAACTGGTTAGAGAGGATGAAGACTAGAAAAAAGTCTTGAGGTTCTGGGACTGGACAGTCCTTGGTGACTTCCCAGAGAATGGGTGAGGAATGAAAGCCAATGACTAGGGTTTGTAAAGAGAGTGCAGACCATCATAAAGAAGTAGGGCCCCCAGATGTAATTTGATGGTGAATACTAATGGCTTACAGTGACCATAACATGTTGACATTTGCAAAAGCATTGGGTTTCTATTATGTCCTGTGAGCCCCACAGCTCTGTGAGGTTTGGACCGTAGGATTATTTCTACCAATTTTCATCGGAGAAAACAAGACCTAGCAAGTGACTTATCCGTGAGCGTTGCAAGGCTAGTATCACATATGGAATTTGAATGTTTGTCTTCCAGACCCCAAGTCTAGCACTCTAGCCATATGCTGTGCTGGTTCAGTAAAGGGAAAGATATAAATGGAGCAGGTAGAATGGGAAGGAATCATCTCAAGCAATAAAGGTGCTTTAGAGAAGGACAATTATGTTAGCAAGGCCATAGAATAGGGAACCAGGGACACTGGCAGAAAATCTGTCTTTACAAGGAACAGATTTTACTTCTTCCTCTGAGACCCAATGGAAAGAGAGAATGGATGATGATACTGAATTTTCAGGGGAAAAAAGGAGGGAATTGAAGATCTCCCATCCAGGATCCAGGATCTCAATTGTGTCAAAAGCAAGGAGGTCTTTTCAGAAAGGCAATGAGAATGTTTAGAAAAGACACGATAGAGAATGGATATGAAACTCTGTTACTTAGTCCTGGCCATCCCTCTAAATTAAAGCAAACATGTCTCATGTGTGGGCCAGTGATTGCAACAAGGGAGCAAGGGCGAGTAAAAAGAATAGTATTTCCTCAGTTTATTTGACCACAGAGCATTTGACAAGTTGAGACAGATTGACTGAACCCAGAAGAGCTAGACTGGTAGTTCTTGGGGAATGGGATATGGACATATCAGTCAGTCTGCAAGCATTGACTAAGTGTCTGCTGTCCTTAAGATGTCATGCTTTTGGCGTATGGTTGTTCTTTCTTCCTTCTTGAAGAGGCCCAATGGCATCACTAGGGTGATGATTTGTGCTGCACTGTATTAGGGACTGGGTCAAGAAGACAAAAATGTTCACTAGGAGTTTAGGTTCAAGTGAGGAAGACTAATTTTTTGTTTTGTTTTGGGTTTTGTTTTTGTTTGTTTTTGTGGAAGGAAGCATTATCACCAGTCATCATGGAAGTTCAGGAAAATCTTTAACTAGAAGGTCTCCCTAGAACAGAGTTCTGGAGGAAACAGATTCTAAGCATAAAGTAAAACTATTTCCCAGGCATTTATAGCACAAAGGAAGGGGAACTGGGGGTGTATCATTTGTAAGGAACAACTGGGCCATTTTGGCTGAATTGTAGTTTGGGAAGCTGGGATGATGGAATCTTAGCTTCCCCCAGCCCCTAATATCCTGATTCTTCAAAAGAACCTTTCACCTTGCATACCTAGCTCATATGTCCTGATTCTCTCTAGAACAAAAGAACTTTTTCCATGCATATCCTATCTGAGATACATCTAATCACAGGGATTTTTTCCCTTGAGGTTGTCCTAGTTTCTTTGCTTTGCCCAATTTCCTTGTTATTTCTTACTGTCCCTTCTCTATAAAATCCCTCACTTTACACTGCTGCGGTGCCCCTCTCCTTTCTGGAAGAGGTCCACAGGGTGCATCCCCCCTTACTCTAAGTAAATTCTTGGGCATAAATGCTCTTGCCTAATTTGGAGACGGTTTGAGCCTGAATTCTTTCAGATTCAGTGCTATACCCCACACCCTGGTATCCCAGCCTTTTTGACATACCCCAATATTAGAGCACATAATAAGGTTATACAAATATGATGGGTGGGCAGGGTTGTGAAAGACTTTAAAAGCTGAACAGAGGAGTATTTATTTGATCCTAGAGGAAAGAGGAAGCCAGTATAGTTTATTGAATAGGGAAATTACATGATCAGACCTACACTTAAGGGAAGTCACTTTGGTAACTACATGGAGAGGAGAGACACTTGACTAGAAGACCTTAGAAAGCTATTGTAGTCATCCAAAACAGTGAGAATGAGGGTCTGCCTAGAGAGGCAGCCATTTTAGGAGAGAAAAAGAAAGGATGTGAGAGAGATTGTAGAGGAAGAAGTAATAAGATATGGCAATGGTTTTGGATAACTGGAGTAAAATAAACCAGTCAGGGTAGTTTGGGGACATAAGAGATGAAATTATGCTTCTTTTTAAATAAAAAATTTGTCACACATGTGTTTTATTTATATGTGCATGTGTGTGTACATGTAAAATTTTTTATATTCAGTATTTAGAGAAATGTCTCTAGCCATTTCTCATAACAGTATTTTTAATATCCTATAAAACGGCATTTGCAAAATGCTAATAAAAAGCAGTTGATCTAAAATCAACCAAATATTTAACCTATTAAAAGCAGCTCCATTTTTCTCTCTAGGCCTCCATGAAATGAAGATTATTGTTTTAGATCTTTTCTTAAATTTTTCACACTCATGAGTTATCTAATTTTCCATAATTTTTTTTTACTATATCAGCAATATCTAGTGATGGATATTAGAAGAGTTTATAAATACAAAATTAAATTGAACAGTTAGATCAGATTAGGCCAAAAAATCCCCAAATACTTCAGTTAATGTGAAAATGGGTTTAGAGATCATCATATAGTCACTTGTCTGTTCACTATTCCCCTTTCCATGTAGATATACTTGGGGTCTAATTTCATTAGTTTTCTCATAAAGGTGATTTTTTTTTTTTTATCTCAGTTCTTACTTAGTTGATTATGCTCTCATTTGGAATTACCACTATCTTCTAATAATTAGAATAGGTATATTTACATAATACTGAACTTAAGGTTATTTAGCCCACTTGACCTCTGAGTTCCATTTTACTTTTTTTTATTTTAAAATATATTATGGAAGTTCATTTTCTTTTTTATATCAGTGTCACTCTCCAGTGACTTCCTTTCTTTCCTGAAAATAGATCCCTCTTCACTACACAGCTGTACGGCTCACTATACAGCTTGACTTCTACAAATCCTGAGGAAAGTTGGTGGCCACTCAATCACTGCCTCTGGATGGAATCTTGGAGACTCAATAGGCTCTGCTACAGACTCTCAAGCTTACTGGCCTTGCACTAGGCCCTCTCCTGAGAAGCTGCTCTTTTCCTCAGACCTCATCACTGTCTCAATTAACTTGTGGCCTAAAAATGTTTCTAAATCCATATCTTCTAATAGTGATCATGTTCTTACCTCACTGTGACCATTTTGTAAATTTGAAATGTGTCGTGTGTGTACTTCAGCTTGGAAGATGTTTACCATTAATGGAAAGGAAATCAAATTATAAACAAAATAAGATAGGATGTTAAATCCAACTGCAAATATATTTTAGTATATTTTTCTATTTGAAAATAGGTTGAATTTCTTAGAAATTTTATATATCCATAGATTTCTATGGCCTAGATAGGTCATAATCTAGTTAAATGCTTTTGTTGTTATTGTTTTTTAATTTTATAACTTCATTTCAGTGTAATTGGTTTCATTTATAAGCCCGTGTATTTTATTTTATGCTCTTAAAATCATTATTCTGAAAAGGGAAATATTTGCATTACCCAAAGAGTACATAGTAAAACATTTGGCCTAAGTATTGACTTGATAAAGCATTTGTAAAAATAATAGCTAGATCTTGATGTGCTTTTACCATTATCCTCATATGTTGGAACTGATTTTTAATATTCAGCTATCATCTATTCCGGGTCTGGAAGATGTCAAATTTGAAATACCGACTGCAAATGTTAATGGTGTTACAAATGGTCCTGAAGCTCCCTCAGGTCAACAGTCATCTCTGTCTCCTCAATCTGAGGTAAGTATTTAAGTACCGAGGACTAATGTCTACTTGCCAAAGAAAGTGTCTTCATGGTTGAACCTGATGGAAGAGCAACTAGGGTGGAAAGAAGAGAAAAAAGAAAAATGGAAACATTTGAGTCAAATTCTAGATTTCAAATGAGATAAAATAAGAAGTGTAAAAATATTGTCAGCCTCTATTTACTGTATTTGTTCAACTGGCTTGCTTTCTGAAGGTGTTCATTTCCGAGATTAGTTTTAAAGTTGAGCTTTTTTATCTTTTCCTTAAAACTATTAAAAGGGAAAACATGAAGTATTGGGAATTAGGGGGAAAAATCTCTAATATTATTCTACCCATCACTTCTTATAGTTAATTTTTCAAAAAAATTTGTGAATTTAATTTAAACTGTTATTCAGGTTGGTTGGTTGGTTGGTTTTTCTTTACCACTAAGGACAATTTGAGATAAGAACAGCCTTCAGATACTTATTTCAGCAAGGTATTTAGTTCAACAAGTAATAAACAAGATTATTTTTATAATCTTCTAAAAAGCTTTTTGTGATAACAAAATAGTAATATCCATTCACCTCTATGGAATGATGTATTTTTTCTGTAGTTGATTTTTAAGACTTTTATTTAAATATATTTAATTATACATTTATTTGCACTTATTGTGAACAAAGTATTTACTGTGATGTATATTTTCAGATATGTATTTTGGATACAGATTAGAGAAGCAACTTCCTGCAATTGAGTAATTTTATATTCATTTGGTATACAGTGTATAGTTCCATCTATCATAAAGGCCTCCAAAAAATATGTATAGGATAAAACTTTAAAATTATAGTTGTTGGACAGTAATTTTCATTTCCTTAGAAGATTATTTGTTCTTTAAATCAAACTAAATTTTCTTATTCTTTGAATGAGATTTCTGAAATCTTTACATTTGTCTCCTTTATGTTCTACCTAGTAATTATCTTTAGTTGTACAGACATGTTACACTAAATTTGCCCTAACCAACATGAATAGTGGAAAATTCCACTTTAATTTAGCTGATTCTCTCCCAAGAGACCAGTCTAGCTCTCTTTGGTCAGCCTTGCTCAACCCCCTCATCTTGGGTGAACCTAGTTGTTCTAATGTAAACCTGAACCCATCTCAGCCTCTAGGAGCTGAAATATCATGGCAGACTCTGGACCAGTGTTCCCCCACACCTAAATCTCTGCCCACTTGTTTCTCCCCTGCTAAAGCCTTCCTCCTACACTATGTCTAGATCATCTCAAACCTTCTACTCATTTCAGCCATCCTAAGGTCCAGATGTCTACGGCTTAGCTTTTTTACCCAGTGTCCTAGGCTTTGGACCAGGGCCATTATCTCCCCTCCCTGCCTGACCCCCAGAGAGTGTCTTTCACTTTCATAGCATTATTTCTATAGCAACTGACTACTTTCTATCCTGTCGAAAGTTGTGGTTTCATGGGAAAATTTATCATTAGGCAGGGTATACCTGGTCCTGTTATACTGTTTCTACCTATAAACTTAAAAACAACACAGGGATGAAATGTGGCTTAGACCTTTTAAGTGCTGCTGTGGAATGTTAGCTACAAAATGTAAATGAAAAATTAATGTAGTCCTAGCATATTAAAAACTGTTTTTATTGTTGTTTTCTTTTTTGCTTAGCAAAAACACTGATCAGCACTACTCAGCCAGATTTCTAACATGTTTTGCATACTCAGGGTGATGACCAAAAGATGTATTTATGATCAAATGAATATACAATGTATTGCCATTTTATATAAAAAGTGTGCATCAGTTCAATTGGAATGTGTATAAAGTTTACCCATCCATTGCATGTATTGCAAGACTGTAATAATATTGCATGCTTGTTGGGTTAATTTTTTAAAATCTTTTCAACATAATCTTGAAATAGATGTATATATGTAAAGTGTCATAGTGCTGCTATGCTGATGAACACATTTTCATTTTCCATTGATTCCATCATTAACTGAATTAATAAATCTGTATTTTTCTAAAATAAGACATCTCCAGATTTGTTTGGAAAACTTTGCTGTGATGAGTAATCATGTACATTGTGTTCATGATCCATACCTCTCAACCTATGGCCTAAATATAGGACTAAGTTAATGATTTGGAGCTGTGAAGCATTAAATTAAAATGTCACACTGATTTTGGGCAACCTTTATTTCATGGATCAGATATTACCATTTGTTACAGGAGCAGTAGTTAACTCATGCAGATTGAGGTGAGTTTTGAAATAAAATTAGGGCCAGTTGAGAGATATGGTAGGTGATCCAAGACAGTTGTTTAGATAACAAAAATGCAAAATGTTACATATCTTTATTGAAGTCTTGGTTACCATATGAGTTAAGAGTTATAAATTGAAATTTATTGAGCAAGTGTATTCACTGAAATTGCTCCATTTTGTTGTGCAAATCTATTGTCCATAAATAAAAATATATTCTTGGGAACTTGTTTGAATTTTTTAAAAATTAAATTTAGTGGTTTCAATTCAACGTGTACATCTACATGTGGACAAAATATGAAACGTGCATGAATTTTTTAGGAATGCATTTAGCACTATTAAACATTTCAGTTTGAAACTTCAGGAGATTTGGGGACATTTATTGTTAGCCTGACTTGGGCTTTTGGTCAGACTTGGCTCTGGTTTAAATTGTATTGATTATAGTTTATATTTCCATATACTATCTGAAACAAATATTGGATTCTCAGGGAGCAGAAGGCAAGCATACTGTGCCTGAATAGAACTCCCTGTACTAGACCTTCAAGAGCCAGTGACTCATCACATGGTCCTTTTTTAATTTGCCTAAATTTGCTTTAGAGAATTGAACAGAAACTTAACTATTAATACTGGCTAAAAATCCTAATCATTAACTTTATCTGAAATGTTCACTTGAGCAGGAGCATTCGATGTACTGGAAAATTAAAGTAGTCTATATATAAATTTTAAAGGTCTTATATCAGTGTGAAATACAGCAAATATTGAGAGAATTGGTATGACATAATGAAAGGAAAACCAACCTTAATATGATAAAGACCTGGGTCATTTTCCTTCTCTGGTACATATTGATCCTGTAACCATAAGCAAGTGACTTAACCTTTCAGCTCTCTAAGATTATAAATGACATTTACTAGACTATAATGGTGAAAGGAGTTTATATATTGGGAGTGATCTCTACTGCTGAAAACACAGATCCAAATATTTTTATTTTTTTCTCCTAAGTTAGAAACAATTACATGTATGTAAAATGTTAAAAATTGGAGAATTTTATCTGAGATAGCTTTCTGCTTACCATACAGTGATATTCCCAATACCATTTTCTAAGAAGTGGAAATATCTTTAAATAATTAAATGGAAATATTTAATAAGGGATTCACATAATCCAACTTTAGATACTTATAGATGTCATTGACTGCCCCTACAACAATTTAAATTAGCTTGATAATTAAAGAAATGCTAAAATGTCATTAAAATGATGTCTTTCTATTTTTCATATATAAGACCTATCCACTAACAATAATGAGAATTTTCCGATTTTGAAACGTTTTCCTACTACAAATAAGTTTCTCTTTCTAAAAACAGCACATCAAACTTTGAATTGGCCTCTTTTGAAATGTTATTTGGATATGCATAAATATTTTGAATAAATATTTTATTCTTAAGCCAAATCTTGAATTAATTATTTTTTACTTCCAGAGATTAGAGTTTGTTAAATGCTTTAGAATTACAAAAAAGCATCCTTTGTGAATAGAATGAATTTCCTGAATTATATAAAGATTTATACGCAATACTCTCTACAGCAGAACAGTATACAAGACACTGGACCACAGAAATGTGAAGCGGCAGCAGAAAATATCTTAACTGTAGCCAAGGATCCAAGATATGCCAGATATCTCAAAATGGTTCAAGTGGTAAGCCGATTTAGTCTGTCTTCTCTGTCTAGCAGCAGCTTTTGAAAATTCTCAGATTTTTTTTGGTTATTTGTTTGCTATCTAGAAAAACTGCTAAACTGAATGGCCAGGTTTTCCAATCTCCCATTCCCGACTTTATTTAATTAATTCTCTGTTTTATGATTCAGAATAATTCTCAATCTAACCAACCAAGCCCCTTTTTCCTTTTTTGTTGAGGAGGATATAGGAAGAGAAGGCTCCTTATACTGTTGGACTTAGTTGGATATTTTTATGTCAGTAGGAATACCTACACTCAAAAAATTATTCAAGATTCAAATCTTTCATATTAACCGTCAAGTTCCTAGTAGATTTTTATGTCAACTTTTATTTCTCAAGGGAAGAATTAACAATTAATAAACATTTATTAAGCAGCTGCTGTGGGCCAGGCATTATGCTAAGCACTGAGTACAAAAAAGGGCAAAAGTCACTTTTTGCTTTCAGGGAGCTTACATCAAATGGCAGAGACAACATGCAAAGAAATATGTACAAATAAGCTATATACAAGGTACATAGAACATAATTAACAAAGGAGAGACAATAGAATTAAGAGACATTAGGAAGAGCTTTCTATAGAAGATAGGATTTTAGTTGTGATTAAAGAAAAAATTTTATAAAACTTCTCCTCCTCCCCCCCCCCCCCCCCCCCCCCCTTTTTCTTCAAACTGGTTAATCCAGTGGTTTTAAATAGGTGGAAGGTATAAGGAAAATTAGTATGTAGAGAACTGTACAGAATTCATTGCTAAATTTTTCATAAGCTGGTAAGAATCATATCCTTTATTTTGGTGATGATTATTTTTCTTTCATCATGCTCCTCTATCAGTATTTGTAGAAAAATAAGAGATTTTTCATATAAATAAGGTAATATTGAAAACCCACATATTTGTTACCCACAAATTCTGATGGTGTGTGCCAGAGGATGAAACCTGTGGAGAAATACCCAGAAGTGCAGTATAATTTTTCATGGATAGATCCAGGTCATATTAACTAAAATGAAGGATTTGGACCAGATAACAATAACGGTCCCTTCAGCTTCAAATCTATGATCCTATGACGTTAACCCATTTACCTCACATTTGCCATGAACATCTAAAACTTTCTGGGTTTAGGGGGATTTGGGGGTTGGTTTTTTTTTTTTACTTCAGCTTAAGTGTACTCAGGTAATAAGTAAGCATTTATTAAGCTCCTACTGTATTCAAGGCAATGTGCTAACCACTGGAAATACAAAGACAAGTGAAAGACAATCCCTTCTGTCAAGGAACAGCAGAAGAAAATTGAGAGTTTTGTTTTTATTCTCATTACTTAGACAAATTTTCACCAAATATTTTCCAGTTATCCTGTTAGGTTGTTTTTTTTGTTTGTTTTTGTGCATGTTTTTCATTTCTGAGTGTCCCTTTCATTTTCCTATTTTGTACACCATTCATTGTAACAAAAAAGGAGACAGTGGATCCAGCAAAACTAACCAACCCCCTTTCTCCTTCCTTATTGAGAAGGAGGGATTTAGGAAGGGAAGCCTGCTTTTACTGTTGAACTTAGTTGATGTTCTTGTTTTACTGAACTGTGGTTTTTTTTCCTCTTCTCTTGTGAGCGTAGGGAAAGGACATTTTGGGGAGTTGAAGGTAATTCAGAAACAAAAAAATATTTTTAAAAATGTTTTTGAAAACTAACCATTTCTTGCAATGTATGTAATCTTCTGTTTCCTTTGCCCTTTCCCCCCAATGCCTGCCAAAGAAGTGAGGGAAAATATACTTTATCATGTCTTCTTTCGGGCTAAGATTGACCATAATTACATTTGTTGTTCAGTCATTTCAGTCATATCTGACGTTTTGGTCCATTTGGGGTTTTCTTGGCAAGTTATCTGAGGCCAGATTTGAACTTGGGAACATGTCTTTCCAACTTCAGGCCTGGTGCTCCATCCATTGCATCACTTGGCTGCTCTATAATTAAATAGCGTCTCTATCATCATTCTATTTTTAGTGTTGGTACTTATTGTGTACATTGCTTTCTTAATTCTACTCTGTAGCCACATCTTATAAATCTAATTGTGCTTCTATAATTCTTCATCTTCATTCTTTCTTATGGTACAGTAATATTCCATTACATTCCTGTAGCACAATTTGGTCAGCCATTCTCAAGCTCCATTTCCCATTGTTTTTCAGGACAATCTCTAGCATTTTCATTTCTATTCAAACTTTATTTTTGCAATGCTTGTTTTTCACCTTGTTCAGAGAACTGCCAAGGAACAACTTGTTTCTCAGTGGACTTGGCAGAAGAGAACTAATTGCCCTTCAAAGGCAGCGGATCAAGGAGGGACTGGTCGGCAACACAGCTCCCGGCCATAGTGGGGCTCCAGATCTTGGGTCTCATGGGGGTGAAGAACAAGTTTATTACCAGGAGATGCAGAATGGTATCATCACTGGTGTTTCTGTAATAGTCATATGACATCATAGCCATGAAAGCCTCATTTGCATCCATACTCTTCAGGTTATCAGAAGAAAATAAATCTTTTTTTTTGGGGGGGGGGTGGTGGAGAAATGAAGACATGCCTTAAGGAAGAGGAGGCCCAAATGAATGGAAATGCCTTTATTTACTTCAAAACACTGTTCTGAACCCTGGGCATGCAAACAGAAAAACTAGATCATTCCTCCTCCAGAAGTTCACATTCTTATGGAAGAAGGTCACACATTGGAAGAAGTTTTTACTTCCAGTCCTATGGAAAGGTACCAGGGTCCATAGTCACAAGAGCAAAGCATTCTTTACTGTCCTTCCCATTAAGAAAGCTTTTTTGGTCGATATATAGATATTTAGACTAACTGGAGTGTGGCTCTTCCCACAGAGAAAGGGCTGAACTTTGAGGAAGAAATAATTTCTTATGGTCCAGGGAGTGGTGATATAGATTCATGGATATTATTAGGAGAGAAGGTGATGAGATTTGGCGCAGGGCAGAGAGTTGTGGGAACCCCTTCTGGTTGGCACAGGTCCAAAGTGAAAGAATTCATGAACCCGAAAAGTTAGACTGGCAAAAAGAAGTTTATTGGTAGTTAGAAGTCAGGTTTTGCTAGGAGGCTAGACTTCCTCAGTGGCAAGATCCTGACAGAGAAGTAAAGGTCTAGCAGAGAAATCCTGGCAGAGAGAGATAAAGAGGGGTTAACACTGAAAAGAATGTCTTCTCAGCGGGCAGGGAGTCCTCAAAGGCGGCTATGCTGAGAGAGGGATTCTTTGACAAGGCATGGTCCTGCTTTTGGGCCTCTGCAAAGAAATGAGCCCAAAATTGCATGTTTTTATAAGGAAATCTGAGACTTAAGTTTTCAATCAAAGGAGATTCCCTCAATGCTGTCACTGCCCTCAGGCCTAGATTTCCAGTTGAGTGAATGAGACCACATACTGCTAGTGGTTCTGAGCCAATTTTCAGCTCAATAGAGGTCCATAGAAATATCAAATCTAGATCTCCAGCTAAATGAGACCACTTAAGTTCGGGCTAAGTAGGAGTGCTCCTCGATTCAATAGAGGGTACAGCTAGTCCCACCAAGATAACAGAATGAAACTACTTTATCTTGATTCCCTGAGATGGGCCTGTTTCAGAAGAGAGTTTCTCCCCCTCTCTCTTCCCCAGTCAGGACAGTTTCAGGGTTCCACTGTCAAAGGTACCTTGTAAAGAAAGGACAGCAATAGATGAAATGAAAGTGGTCATTGGTGACTCATTGTTGAGGAGTCTTGAACAAACTTTCAGTCTGACATTAGAGTTCATTGTCTTGGATGTGATGGAAAACCTCCCACTCCTATTGGTTCACAAAGGATATCATCAGAAGGAAACCAGCTTGCTAGAATTGTAAGGTTTCTGAGTAAGAAATTGAAGACAAAGATGACGGTCCTTTAGGCAAGTGCAGAATATATTTACTAAGGTATAGAAAATATAATTGCCTAGATTCCACTAGAGTTGACCAAGAAGTTTCTAAACTGAAAATGAAAGAGTAGGATAGATTTATTAGCAGCCACATACCATAGAGAGATTCAGTATGTACAACATAGGAAGAATAGAAAAAGAAATGACATGCCTGTGATTCAGAGGTGAAAGTATTCAAGAATAGAATCAGGAGGAAGCCCAGGCCTCATATAGCTATAACACAGGAATACAAATTATGATAAATTAACCTGAAAAACTAGAAAATACAAAAAGGCAAATTTAGCCATAAAGCTGTAGCTAAGACTATTGTGTTGAGACTTGTGGCTAAAATATGGTACAGAAGGACTTATCTTATTCAAAAGGAATAGAATTGGTCAGAGGGGTGGTGGAGGTGATGATGAAAAGCTGGCTCCCAAAGACCTGATTTTAAACCTGTGTGCCCTTGCACAAATGAACTCTCTAATTATAAACTGCAAAGAAGATGTTCATCTGTATTGTCTATCATCTGTGTCATCTGGGAGTCCCTTGTACGAATGAACCTGCAAGTCCAGGCCCTACCCCCAACCCAAGTAAGGAAATTCCAGGACTTAGAAGTGGGGAAAATTTTTAAATTAAAGTCAACTATTAAGAAAGGCCATTGACTTTAGTTAATATTTCTAATTGATCATCCCTCTATGACTTTTAGTGGCATAGGACACAAGTACAATTACCCTTAGATCCCACAATGCAGCAGATGTGTTGTAAGAATCCCACTTTGGTTAGAAGATTTTTAGATGGCCTGAGTAGCCTTGAGGAATAATTAATGATAGAAACTATGAAAAATTTTTGTTAACTTAATTTAACAGTAACAGGGATTTTCTTTAATACACACCTGTCTTCATTATTTTAATGTGTTCACCTATTTCAAAGATGTAGAGATTCCTAAATCCCAAGAACTGTAACATGCTATATAAATATGGAATGTTCTTGTTTTACTTTAAATGGATTTTTCTAGCAAGTTCTCAGGATGTTTTATAATTTCACAGAATCTCTGTAGTAGATCTTTAAAGAATTGTAATTTCTTGTGGCTTGGTTTCCTGTGCATATGAGTGAAAAGAATGACGAAGATCTGATACCTTTAAATAGTTTTTTCTTATATTCATTTTACAGAGGATTAATTTCCAGCTATATTCAGTCACAATTGTGGCTGCTATTTGAACACTGTCCAAAGTGTCCTTGAAAGTTAAGCACTCCAAAAAAAAAAAAAAAAAAGATGGGGTGGGGTGAGCAGCTAGGTGGCACAGTGGACATTTCCCAGCTGTGTAACCCTGGGCAAGTCACTTAACCTCAATTGCCTCAGCAAAAAAAAAAAGTTAAACACTCCAGATGCAAATATATATTATACATAGTTTGACAATGAGCAGCTCAGAGTTTTAGGAATCTTGGATTTTTTAATACTCATCTTAACACATTTATTTTTTCTTACATGTAATGGTGAGTTTTAGAAACATTCGGGTTCTCATCTTAAATAGATGCCCATCTCTTAACAATTAAGTTGCTAAGACTATGAATTTTATTTTATTTTTATCTCATACTTAGAATCAAGTAATGATTGTTAGAAGATGGGAGAATTGGGAAGAAGACATTAGGGTGGGAAGGAAAGGAAAATCAAGAGTAGAATCATAGCTGGGGCAGATGAAGTGCTTTTAATCTGTGAAAAATATTTATGGTTTATTTTTTGGTTTATAGACTTCAAGAAAACCCAAAATTTTTTTTTATATTACAAAAAAAAGTCACATACCAGCAACATGATATGGGAAATACCAGTCCCTACTAAAGTTAGAATTTCAGGAGAATTTCAAGGCACTTCTCTCTAAACTTCTTTGTTTTCATAATATAATGTATAAGCTTATCTGATAAGGGGATTAAGTAAACATTTAAAGGGAAATTTGAGTACAGAAAAATGGTAGATTTTAGAAGGGTCTGTAGAAGGGGAGATTGTATTTCCCTATTTCACCCAGACTATAGATACAATAGCTACTCCCAGGTTGATGCCATTAGTCCCTTTCTGCCCCGGACCACTTTGCCTCTCCTTAGGCAGCCCGGTGGAATTGGCACTTAGCATATTGATGTTGCATTTAATGTAGATACTTGAATAGCTTAAGCCAGACTTCTGCTCAAAACTCCCAAGCTCAAGTGTGCTCTACTGTAGTGTGCTTTCTAGAGCCCCCATGCTGGGGTACCAAAATATACTGTTCGGCACTAGTTCTCTGGAGGATCTCAGGACCAGTCTGAGTCCTTGGTCTTAATGGAGGAGTGAAGAAAGCTGGTAAGACAACCCATGAGGATTGTCAAAGATAGAGTCCTTTATTTCAAGTCCTCTCGGCCCCTAAATATCCTAGTAGGATTACATCACCACATCACACTGAGCAAGTGCTAACTGTAAGCACCCTGCTATTGATATGTAAATGCATCTTTACAGTAAGTATCCCTTGCTTCAAGTAGAATACAGGGGTCACACCCTCCTCAGGAAGGGTGAGAACACCAAAGGGAGATGGGGAGCCAAACCAGACATTGTCAGCAGGTTCCCTCTGGGCTGAAGAGTCTTATACCTCACCCAGAGTTTCCCTACTGTTTGTGACCCTCTACAATTTAGCACTCACCCAGCCCCAGCAAAGATTATAGGTGTGAGCAACATCTCCCAGCACTTAAAAATAATTTAAAAACACAAACTATTAAATATATATCTATAATATACACACACACATACATACATACATACACATTCACACTTACACATAATGAGAAGTGAATATGCTGATATATTTTTGTATATTCAAAGCACAAAACACTCAACGTTTTCTTAAGAACAAAACTTAGTAAGCATAAAGAGAACATATGTTTCTGAAATAATTAACATTTTTGTACCAATGATATTATAAAGGTAATAGGTTAAGAGAAAGGACAATGAATATTATATGTATGTATTCACTCAGAAGTTTTGGCAGAAATATTCCTTCAAACTGTAACTTCATTCTTAGTTTATGTATCTTTGGGTGGGGGAGGTGATTGCCAATCTTTAACACAATTTATTTAAACTGTTTTATGAGCTAGCTTTAGACTTTTTTTTTTAAGGCAATTTAGATGATGGGCTTTGAGCAGGAGAGTGGCATAAAAAGTAGTTTTTAAATTTCACTTTGATTTACTCTGAATATCATAAAAAGTCACAACTAGCGATGAGAAAAGGATTTGACAGAAAAAGATTTTAACTCTAATTATGCACCTTTTGCATTTGGCCCTTTAAAAAAATTCTCAATTCTTTTGCCATCTTTTATTGGTAGCATCAGTACAAAGTTGTGCTTTCCTAGCTACCAAGGAGTCCCTTTGAAGTTGTACCATACTGTTCTTTTTTTTTTAAATAGAGTTAAATGACATATTCTGGGTTTTTTTTTTTTTTTCCTTTTTAACAACTATACTCTTGTTTAGTGGTTCTCAAATTTTAATCTAACTCCCTTCTGATTTCTTTCCCTTGATCTTGCCCTTGCTTAAGAAAAAGCAAACACATAGAATTTTTATCTTGAGGATAAGGTGATAACGTCTTTATTTGTATTCACCCATATCAGAAATACTAGGTGCGCAGTATTAGATAAAGTGCCTGGCACATTGGAGCTCCTCATTAATTACTTTTTTTTTTTTTAATCAGCAAAAATGTACCTTGTCTCTCTCCCCCCATCCCCTCCATGTCCTACCTTTAGAAAGAAAAAAGCATAACTTTTGTTGCAAACATATATAGTAACACAAGAGAAACAAATTAATTGTATTCCAAAAAAAAAGACTTCAGTCTCCACTGAGGCTTTTAATTCTGGAGGATGTTTCATCATGAGTTCCCTGGAGTCATAGTCATTGTTTTGATCAGAGTTCCTAAGTCTTTTAAAGTTATTTGTTCTTACAGTATTGTTGTCATTGTATAAATTATTCTCATGATTCTGCAAACTTCACCCTATAGCAGTTCATACACATCTTCCCAGCTTTCACTTAAACTATCTCCATCATTTCTTACAGCACAGTTGTATTCTATCACATGTATATATCATAATTTGTTTATCTATTCCCCAATTGATAGACATCTCCTTAATTTCCAATTCTTTGTCACCACGAAAAGAACTGCTATAACTGTTTTTGTTAATCCTTAAGGTTTGTTTTGCTTATAACTAATCCCTTCCATAATCTACCCTCTCTTTCATTCTTACCTTTCCCTTTACTTCCTGCTTCCCTGTTGAGTGACATGTATTTCTATACCCAAATGTGTATTTGTGTATTCTTCTCTCCTTTGACCAGTTCAAATGACTATTTCAGTTATGATACTTTTCATCTATCCCTTTGTCTTTGTCTTTATGGACTTCTGCTTGTATACCACAATTACAGGAGATAATTTGCTCAATCCTCTTTCTACCTTTCTCTCTTCTCCCCTTCCTTTTCCATTCTTCATTTAAGATCAGTGATATAGGACCCACTAAATCTACTTAGACTTTCTCTGTGATCCTTGATGATGAAGGCTTCTGAAGAAAAACATTTATTTTCTCCCTTATTTGAATGTTTATTCTTATTTAATTCTTTGTGATCATTTATTCACTTTTTTTTGGTTTGTTTCTCTTGACTCCCATGGTTGTATTTTTAATTTTCTACATGGCTCAGATCTTTTCATCAGGAATGCTTCTATTTCATAAGGCCCATTTTTTTTTTCTCTCCTGTACAATTACTCAGTTTTCCTGGATAATTTATTCTATATCCTTTGCCTATATATAACCTATATCCTTTGCCACCTGGAATAATCTGTGCCAAGCTCTCTGCTCCTTTATAGTGGTGATTGCTCAATCATGCAGGATCCTTGTGAAGTCTGGACTAGCTCCCTGGAGACCTCAGGATCAGCCAGAGTCAGGATAAGTAAAAGTCCTTGGTCTTTAGGGGGAGAAGTGAAAGAAGCAGGCAAACTGCTATAGGCTTGCCAAAGATGTATTCTTGATTCTAGAGTCCAGTCACCAACTTCTCTCTTTCTCGTCCTGCTGCAAAGTGAGTCTGGCCTCTGTCCCTCCACTCTCTAATCCTTGCCTACTTAACATCAGACATTGAGCCAGCATCAACTGTGAGAAGAGCCATTTATCCAAACAGAGGAATAGGTGATTAGCCTTAAGTGCTCTGTTGTCTGATTCAGGCATACCTTTTTCAGAGTTTCAACCCTCTACAGATCCTGACTATGGTTTCCTGGGACTTAAAAACCTCTCCAATTGGTTGCAGTATTATTTCTTTGACCTGGAAGTTCTGAGTTTGGATTATCATGTTTCTGAAAGTTTTCATTTTCAGATTTCTTTTAGGACATGACCAGTGGATTCTTTCTGTCCCTCTAGTTCCAAGAAATATGAGCTCTTTTCTTTAATGATCTCTTGAAATAACACATTTTAAGCTCTTTTTCTACTCATAGGTTTCAGGTAGTCTAATGCTTTCTTCAATTATTTTGTTCTCCAGAACAGTTTTTTGACTAGGAGATACCCTACACTTTCCCCTCCAGTCGTTTGACATTGGTTTAATCCAAGGTGTCCCAAAGTCTTAGCATTGTTTTAAGTTAATACCAGGAAGGGAAAAGGCAAGTCATTAAAACTGCACTAAGACTTTTGGACAATTTCTCTTTTTTTTCCCCCTCATGGTGTCTTTGGCTACTTTTTGGAACATTCTAATTTTCAAGAAGTTTGCAGCTTGGGCAAAGGTTTATACCTCTTGTGCCAGCCTGTTAATTCCTCTTTACAATTCTTTCTTCCATGACTCACATTTCTTTTCCAATTTTTTCCTCTAGTACTATCATTTCATTTATAAAAACATTTTAGCTCTTTTTTTAAAGTCCTGCTTTAGCTCTTCCAGAAATTCAAGTTGAACTTGTGCCCAAGCACTGTTTTTCTTTGAGGCTCTTGCTTGTAGATGTTTTGGAGTCATTCTCTTCTTCTGGATTATGTCTTAAAATGTTCCTCCTGTCACCATAATAACTTTTTTATTATGGGATTTTTTTTTTGTTTGCTTATTTTTCCAGCCTACTCCCTAATTTAAGACTATTTTAAGGCCAGATTCCATGTAGAAAATGTCTGGACTGGTCTTGCTACTGCTTTCTTAGGGTATTAAATGTCATATTATTCTCAGGGACAATTCAGACTAGGGACTTGAAAATTTTCAATATTCTCAAAATGATTTGATCCAGGGTAGTTTCTGATTACTTCCTGCACTCTTCAAATTTTGAACCCAACTTTGGGTCTGATCAGCACAACTGTGGACTTAATTATCTTATGCTGGACTCATCCACTTTTAGCAGAAAGCTCTGTTGATTCAATGACCCTCTGGTCTGGGATTCTTGCCCTGATTCTGTCCCTGAAGCTTTTACACGAGGCTGGAAGGTAGAACTGAAACCTTGCTCAGCTTCAGGGGTCCTGGCCACACAGCTGCAGCTTGCTTCTGTCATTCCTCGGTATTCAGCTTAGATCCTGCAACTGCTTCTCACTTGGAATGCCCTCTCCCTCCTCACACACCTATGATCCAGAAGGAGGAAATGAGTAGCTGTGTTGCCAGGTTGACATTCTTCCTGTACCTTGCACAAAGTTAGGACCCTTTCTTTAGGGTCTGGGAACACTTCTTGTATTTGTGCTCTGAAATGCTCCATGGGGCTGTTCTAACTTGATCCCATCCATCCTTTCCCTAACATCTATAAATTCCTTTTTCTCCCTGTACCAGCCTGGACTAGAAATGATTCACAGTGATTTTTTTTTCTCTTGGACTTCCTAATCAAGACTTAAACGCTGATATATTTTCTAGATCTGTTTGAAGGAGTTGGGGGTATTATGGAAAGAGCTCGGTTGCATGTTTTTCTGCTACTCCACTATATTGACCATAAATTTAAATATTTTCTTAACAATGAGTCTATCATGTGGCTCGCTTCAATAATGAGATGATTCAAACCAGTTCCAATTGTTCAGTAATGAAGAAAGCCATCTACACCCAGAGAGAGAACTATGGGAAATGAGTGTGGAATACAACATAGCATTTCCACTCTGTTACTGTTTGCTTGCATTTTTGTTTTCCTTCTCAGGTTTTTTTTCTTTCTTCCTAGATCCAATTTTTCTTGTGCAGCATGGTAACTGTATAAATGTGTATACATATATTTGATGTAACATATACATATACATTAACATATTTAATATGTATTGGATTACCTGCCATCTAGGGGAGGGAGAAAGGGGAAGGAGGGGGAATTTTGGAACAAAAGGTTTTGCAAAGGTCAATGTTGAAAAATTACCCATGCATATGTTTTGTAAATAAAAAGCTATAATTTTTAAAAAATGAGTCTATCAGCCTCTCAGAGGTTCAGGTTAAGAGGAAGTGATGATAAGAGGAACAATCAAAGGAGAATAGGTTTCAAATAGTGAATTCAGGAGTCCTGATAATGAAGATATTCCCACCTATCCCTCCCTCCACCTTCCCCTCCCCACTCCCATTTGATGTGAAACCATTTTCTCTAGCCAGGATTCTTATTACTGGAAAATTTCATGACATGGTACACAGTCACAATGAAGTATAAGCCAGTTTGTCTTGATTGAACCACATCAACAAAAGATATGTTTAAAGATCTTCATTAACAATTTCCTTTTCTGGTAGTAATCTAAGAGAAATTATTATGTTAAAGGAAAGATGCTTGTCAAAGTAATTATAGTTTTTGAGATACAATGTTTTTGATTGATGTGAGGTCAGTGTCACCAATTGAGAAATTGCCCATGACTATCATAAGCTGCCTAAATCTTAATACCTCCCTGTTATTGCTTTAATGCTTTCAGGCGCTCATGTCAAGTAGAGTTTAATGAGTAATCTTTTATATGATTTAGTGATAGACCCTTACGTTTCTTGCTTGTTTTTTTCCTATCTTGTAATATTGGCCTGCTATTAACTCCATTGGGCAGAGAATATTATTGTATGGATGACACAAAGGTCATAAATTCATTTTCCATACGGGTCAGCAAGCTGTACTCTGTCTTATGACCATAGGTAGCACCCTCCCCAGATGGTTGTCCATAAAAGGGCCCACTGCTTACCAAAGGCTTGGAGTGAGAGAATTGAAAGGGACAAATCGAAATATTCTTTGAAAAGCAATTCAAAGTGAATGCTGTGCTGTGGAATAGGATTACCTTCCAAAGAGAACAATCGTGCATTCATCACAGTTCTTACTGCAGAACTGTGTGGTGTTTTTTTCAGATGCTTTCAAATACTAAGATATTAGGAACAGGTCCTTACCTGTTGGACAAGTGAACCCTTCTTTAAAGAAAACCTGATATGAGAAGCACAGAATTTACACAATGTCTAATTCAGTGGGTGAGTATTTTCATCACAAAAGAATCTCCACAAAGTTCCATTAAATAATCAACTCCCTCAAAGTGTCCAAAATCAGTTTACAACACTTTACTCTATATACAGCTTTTCAGGAACAATTTATTTTTTTAAACTGTAAGGAATGTTGTAAGAAAGAAACAAAACAAAATTGTGCTTTTTCAAAAATACAGTCTTCTTATTTACCAGGCCAAGTATGAATTGTATCTTATAAGGGAGAAAAATTGTCTTCCACAGACCCAAGTCCATTTTCTTCAAGTAATGACTACTTCTATAGCATATTAAAGTTTGCCGATCAGTTTTCAGGCATTTTGTTTTTCATTTGCTTCTCATAATAACACTGTGAGGTAAATAGTTCAAACATTATTTGTACCCATTTTACAGATGAGGAACAAATGCATCAAAAATGATTTATCCAAGAGCCTGCAGAATCTGAACTTGTCCTTCTGTCCCCATGTCCTATATTTTTTTCCAGTGTGCCACACTCCCTCAAATAAGTCAGTACTGAGGACTTGCCTGGGGCTGGGGGGCTGTGTCTTTTTGTCCAAATTTTAACACTTGAAGGTTTTGTGCAATGTGTACTTTTCTGCATTTTGTGCAATATGTACTTTACCCTAAAAATTAAACCACAGAATAAAACTGTCACAGTAATTATTCAAGTTGCCAGATTACATATATTCTGCCCTGAACTTTTTAGTTGACATTATTTCTTGATATTTTTCCAATTGTTTAGATCTGACTTTATTTGTGTGGAAAGTGTTTTGTAGTTTTGCTCTATAGTTTCTGACTTTCTTTTGGCAGATAGATTCCCAAATATTTTATCTATCAATGGTTATTTTAAATGGAATTTCTCTTTGTATCTCTTGCTGTTGGATTTTGTTAGTGATGTATAAAAGTACTGATGATTTATGTGGATTTATTTTGTATCTTGCAACTTTGCTAAAGTTGTGGATTACTTCTAATAGCTTTTTAGTTGATTCTCTTGGGTTCTCTATGTATACCACCATATCATCTGCAAAGAGTGATAATTTGGTTTCCTCATTACCTACTCTAATTCCTTTAATCTCTTTTTCTTCTCTTATTGCCAAAGCTAACATTTCTAATACAATATTGAGTAGCAATGGTGATAGTGGACAATCTTGTTTCACCCTTGATCTTATTGGGAATGATTCCAGTTTATCCCTGTTACATGACATTATTTATTAAAAGAGTTCAGAATAAAAGCAAATTTCTCATGTATTAGCTGAGTCTATTACTTTGGTTCTTGGTCTTTAAAATTATTTGGTTAGACTGCTAATCTGGTTTCAGTTTTTGTTTTGCATAAATAAGCTCAATAATAGTCTGACCAGTTTCATGGTTTCTTGGTCCTCACCTTTGGATTTCATCACACATATTTGATGATGTTGAGAATATAGCAAAAACTTTACAGAGATTCTCATTAAAGCTTCAAAATCCCCATTAAGTAGATCCCACACATATTTATCCCATTTTACAGATGAGAAAACAGGCTGAGACTTGGGCATTTGTTTTTGATCATATAGCTAGTAATAGTGTCACAGGTTAGTGCACGGAGCACAGATCCTGTAGGTAAGAGGACCTGAGTTCAAATCCAGCCTCAGATACTTAACAGCTGTGTAAGCCTGAGCAAGTCACTTTAACCTCAATTACATTGCAAAAAAAAAAAAAAGTGTCACCCAGATATTTAAATTATAAAGAATGGAACATCTGAAGACTATTTACCATATTATGTTACCAAAGGAAGAAATAGCATATTAAATCGGTAGGTAGAATTTGAAAATCTCCACAATCTCATCTTTTGGGGTACCCAAACCCTCCTAAATTCTAAGTTTTTCACCTATATATGAAGGTAATTTTTAAAGTTAGATCAAGCCATTGAGAACTGAACTACTTAGAAGCCTGCCCTTGGTCCAAATGCAACAACTACTCTGTTAGAAGTTTCCCCTTTTCCTCCATATTCTGAATGATGTTAGTTTCAAGTCAAGTATCTGAGTCTTTGAGATTAGAAATTAGACAAATAATAGGTTGATCATGATGAGTGTAATAGTTTTGTTGTTGTTCAGTCATGTCTGACTATGGCCCCATTTAGAGTTTTTTGGCAAAGATACCAGAATGGTTTGCCGTGTCCTTCTCCAGTTTGTTTTACAGATGAGGAAACTGAGGCAGACAGGGTTAAGTGACTTGCCCAGAGTCACACAGGTAGTAAGTGAAATTAAATTTGAACTTGGGGAGGTAAGTCTTCCCGACTTTAGGCCCAGCACATTATGCTCTCTAGTGCCACCTCACTGCCCTGAGACTAATATTTACTTGTTCTTTAAACATCACTGTTTTAGATAACTAACTTGGAAAACCATGTCCGAGTGGTTTGTGTCTGAAGAGTATTTCATTTTGAAGTTTTAAACTTTTTATCCATCCAATGAAAGTTGTCAAACTAGCTTGTGCCAGCATATCATGATTTGGTCAATAAAGGATTTCCTTTCTACTCTGTAGAATATTTTATATAAAAATCTTCAGTCTTGATGAAAAACTGCTACAGCATTTCATAATACTCAGGCACCATCTCACATATGACTAGGTTGCTAGCATGTATAGAACCAGAAAAAAAAGATAGGTCAGGACAGGCATAATTTCTTAATAATCTTTATGCTTTATAAGCATAGAACTTATGTTCTAGCATCTGGATATAGTACTGAGTTCCCACTGCCCTCAAAAGATGGGCTGCAAAGGTTTATTAAATCCTGCCCATCAATTTTACAAGCTGTTTCTTCTTTTGTTAACATAATAGGGTAAATAGTCTTCAGATTTTCCATTCTTTATTTGTTAATTAAATTGTTGTCATTTAAGTTCACAAATCTAGAAGAAAAATCACAAAATGTACTGCATGCTTGAGTTAAAAAAATCAACTACATGAAGAGAGAGGAGGAGAAGCATGGTTAGACAATAGGTCCTGGGCACAAGACCCAGGGGTTGCAGAAGACGGTCTTAATTCAACATGAGTTACCAATGTGACATGACTGCCAGAATAATTGCCAATTTCTTAAATTGCATTAAGAGGAGCATTTTGTGCACAATAAAAGAGCTGATCCTCCCACTGCACTCTACTCTGGTCCCACCACATCTGGAGTATGTGTTCATTTCTGGGCACTGCATTTGAAGAGAGACA
Organism: Sarcophilus harrisii; assembly: GCF_902635505.1. Classification (NCBI taxonomy): domain Eukaryota; kingdom Metazoa; phylum Chordata; class Mammalia; order Dasyuromorphia; family Dasyuridae; genus Sarcophilus; species Sarcophilus harrisii. The sequence continues at coordinate 23,531,816 of NC_045430.1, forward strand.
TTGCCAAGCTCAAGTACGCCCATTCGTGCATGGTAAGGGCAAGGAGACCATGCCATAGGAAGAACAACTGAGGGAATTTCAGATGTTTGGCCTGGAGAAGACTCGAGGAGGGAGTAGCAGACTCCCAAGTATCTGGAGGGTTATTGTGTGCTGGAAGGGTTGGCCCTGGGCAGCAAGACCAGTACTAATGGGTAGAAGTTGCTCTGTGTAAAGAAACATTTCCTAACAATTAAGAGTTGTTTTGAAGTGGAATGGGCGGCCTTCAGAAGATGCCCTATATCAGATTGCTTGCTATCTTGGGGAGGGGGGAAGTAAGAGAGGAAGAAGAAAAAATTTGAAACATAATATGAAAGTTGAAAAGTATCTTTATATGTGTTTAGAAAAATGAAATACTATTGAGGGAGGGAAAAGATGCCCTTTATTTCTAGTCTTTAAGCAGTGATTGGATCATCATTCATTGGTGCTGATTGAAATACTTATAATCCCTTTCAACTCTGTGATTCTGCTTTTTTCTGTGTAGTGATACTGTGAAAAGAAACAATTTCTATCTTAAAGCAGATAAAAGTCCTATAAAATTTCCCCCCTAATACTACTCTGAGGTTAAACTTTTAGGAAAACTTGAACAGAGAATAAAATAATTTCTCTCTAAGTTAAAGCAGATAGAAGTCCTATGAAATTTCCCTGCAGATATTACTCTGAGGTTAAACTTTTAGGAAAACTTGAACAGAGCATAAAGGGATTTAGCAGGGTACTTCCTATTAACACTTAATAACAAATCACCGTATGTCTTGGCAAATTTGAAACTCCCAAACATAAGTTTTTGTGATGCAATAGAGAATTTATATTTAACTCTTGGTGCTGCAGCCATAATCTCAGTAGTCTGGCTTCTTTATACACTTTCTTCAGTGACGCAAGTGCAGATGGGATTTTTTGGAACATCAGCCCTATGGCTGCCTTCTCTCCCCCTCTTTACTTACCTTGGAACTGCTACAGTCGTTTCATGCCAAAAAAAATCCCACAGCTCAGTATACTTGGGTTTTGAGGTCTCTCATGTCCTCCTTAGGCCACCAGTAGCTCCATCCTTTGGAAATCAGAAATGGGACTCTTTTCTTTTAGGTGTTTAACAAACCAGGTAGTGTTTCTCGACCTCTGAAGCAGAATAGGGCACAAGAACAAATTTTCTGGGCAGCGTTAGTGACAGTTCAAAATGTCCTTTCGAAAGGCAAATAATCCATAGGCATTCTTATGGATTGTGCATTATGTCAAGATGGTGATCATAATGATGTCTCTAGCAGGAAAGATGCTAAAAAGGTGGCTTATTTGGTTGGGGTGTTTTCCTATAACCATAACCACTACAAACTCTTCCATCATCCAAGCACATCTCTACTGAACTGGCTTTTCACCATTTCTGGGAAACATGTTAATATAAGGTGCTTATGAATCCAAGCTCCTTAATCTGTCAATCCCTATCTCTCCTTTCGTTCTCTTTGCCATGTTTTAGGAAACATTCTTTCCCTTTTTCTCCTTCCCCCTCCCTTTCTGTTTTCTTGGACTTGTACCTTGTTTGTATAACCTTTCCAGTGATAGTCTGTGGAATATGCTAAAGTCAAGTTAATGCTAGCAGTTGGATTTGTAGAAAGCCCTCCTCTCATCAGGCCAAGGTTAAAGATGCTGAGAGGTCTCTTTTTTAAAATATGGCATTAACTTACAGTTCTTCTGTAAGCTCTCCAGTGTTCCTACTAATACATTTCAAAATTAAGTTTGGCATTCTCAAGGTGCCAGAGACCAAGTGCTCTCATTCACAGAATAGCTGTGTGACAGCCAATGACCTCGGTGCACTCTTGATACCTCCCTCAAGTAATCTACTGTTCCCTATTGATCATGGATCGTTAAAATCACATTGATGCATCTTTAATCCATATCGGATTGTTTACTGTCTGGAGGAAGAGGAGGAAGAGAAGAGAGGAAAATTTGGAACACAGGGTTTTGCAAAGGTGAATGTTGAAAACTATCTTTGCATGTATTTGGAAAAATAAAATACTATTTAAAAAATAAAGTATTTTTTTTTAAATCACAGTGATAAACCTAAGCATTAGTAGTTGGAAGAAGTCGCTAATGATCCAGGTTCTTTGTTATCAGGACTAAAATTGAAGTGACTTAATATAAAACGTCCTCAGCAGACAGCTTTTTTATTCCTTCTTGACTTAGATTTCTTTTGAACCCATTGTAGAAAAGCAGAACTCACTGAAGAGAAAGCAAGGTCCAGAGTCCAGAAAAACAGTTCGTTTTGCCTCAGACATTTACTGGTTCTGTGACTCTAAGCAAGTCACTTTCCTCCTCTAATTCCCTAAACACCGAAGTTGCATATCAGGTGTCCATATGCATTAGTAAATGAGGTTCCTTATTGAAATTCCCTATGTAGATAAAATCACAGGTCTAGTTAAAAGAAAAAGTAAACACAGAAATCACCCTTAATGATTATCTACTTGGACATTTTCAGTTTCAGTTGGATATGTTGAATAGTATCAACACTTGGTACTGTGATTTAATAAGATGAATTATCATTCATCCAACAGTGGCTTTAGGAAGAACCCAGACTTTGTAAGAACAAGGTGGAAAATGAGTCCTAAGTAGCCTCAGAAGGCATTTAAGTACTTATTAGTGCCTAGATTTATACAAAGAGTACTTAACATTTTTAGGATTTTGATTCCTTTTGTCAGGCTAACCAAAAGGAGCTCTTCTCAAAATTAGATTTTTAAATGTATTTAAAAATATATATAGAATTACAAAAGAAATCAATTGTATTGAAATATAGTTATTATAATTTTTTTTAAAAGGCAGTTCATGGTTCCCCTGTTTTTATATAGTTTATTTTTAACAAAGGGTAGAACTGCAGGTCACATATGGAGTGGGTAGCCAAAGTGAGGTATAAATTATATAAATAGACATTTCTGATATTTTTATTCTCTCCATGTTTCTTTGGTTCAGGGTGTTCCTGTAATGGCAATAAGAAACAAAATGATATCTGAAGGACTGGACCCAGATCTTCTTGAGTAAGTAACTCTTCCTATATAATGCTAATTAGATCGTTATTTATGAAATGAATTTATCATAGGCAATGAAAAGTGTTTCATTTCTTTGTTGGTTGTTATGGATAAAGAAGCTTCTTTTATAAGTTGTCTCTTGCAGTTACACTTGTAGGACAAGTTAAATGTTAAACCAATTTAGATCATCTAGAGAAGAATTTTAGGAACTTCCTTGATAAATATAGCTGTCAACAGCCAATGGATTTTCCAAAAGTAAAACATATGAAGGAGAAGGTAGTATAGAAGAGCAAACTATTATTTTTTTCCCCTTAACTTCCTTTCTTTTAATCTTCGTAATACTTAGAAATGTCTTATTGAAAACCTTAGAGTGCAGAAAATGTGAATTTTACCAAATCTTCGGTTGAACCAAATTAAGAAATAATAGGGTTGGTTTTATTGGGTCTCCAAAACAGTGATTAACAAACAGAAACCAGGTATTAGTTTGTATGAGTTTTATAAAACATATGTGTTTGTTTGTAGAAATGAGAAAAATGTGTGGTTTAAAAATTTTAACAAGATTCTCTTCTACTCAAACGCTTAATGAGTGCCCATTATGTACCAAGCATTATACTAAGCACTAGGGATACTAAGAAAGATAAAAGACGGTCCCTACCCTCATAGAGTCTGTTCTGTTCAAAGGAATCCGGCAGCTTCTCATCCTTAGGCCTGTATAACTCATTGGCCACTTCAGAGCTGCTCTGAATTCTTACAGAAAGGCTTTCTAGGTTTGAGCGTTGATTCACCCTGGTATTCTGGGCTTTTTCATAGTCATCGTTTGTGTCTTATATCCTGCTGTTGCTGTTAGACCCTGGAATTTTGCATGGCTCTCGACTTTATTAGGAATGGGTATGCATGTGTCAAATTCCAAATTCTCTGTTATTTCTACCCACCAAAATGCAAAATGGAAGACTCAGAAAAAAAGCCACATGTTTGGCTCCATAATCACAATATTTTCCAGATAACACACAGTTCAAACACTGGCATATGTTCAATAATTCAGTAATCCAAACTAATTCCGTATCTCCACTAAAGCATCAGTACAATATGTAACATCTGTCCTTGGATCTGTATCTGATGTACATTTTTAAAGGCAGCTTAAGGCATAATGGACAGAGGACCAGGCCTGGAGTCAAAAAGACCAGAGATCACATTTAGCCTCAGAACGCTTCGCTAGTTGTGTCATCCCGAGCAAGTCCCTTAATTGCCGTCTGCCTCAATTTCCTCAACTGCAAAATGGGAATAATAATAGCTAGCACCTGCCTCCCTGGGTTATAGTGTAAAAATTGAAAAAATTTACTAAATTTTTGTAAAAAATTGTAAAGCACTAACCATAATGCCCAGCACATAGTAGGAACTTTATAACACTCTTATTCCCTTCCCTTACCTTCCCTTCCCCATACTGGATTCATATGTAGATTTAATGAGAGTTGAATATGTCTAACTTCTAGTTGGTAATCATAAAAATATGATATGTAATATACATAATAACAATATTATATATTCAGTAATGACCATGCCTTCCACTGTTTAGCCTCTGTTACACAGTGGTTCTCTTTAACAGTAGGTATTATACATGCTTCTTAAGGTATAAGATCTGTGCAAATAGTAATAATAATATACTAATAGATGATAATATAAATATCAGTAATACTTTTATTTTTCCTATAAATTGGTGCTCTGAAAAATATTTCATTCAGCAATTATTTGAATGTAATCTATTCCATGCAGATTTCTTTAAAGTAAGGTTTTGTGTATTTGAATTTGAAAGAGGATATGTGTTAGCAAACTGCAGTTTAGACAAACTTCACCAGTTTATATTTATTAATCCTTGTATCAGACTTGCATAAAGTGCCCACTGTGTACAGTATACTCTCCTATTTGCTAAAGGAGATGCAGAGGGAAGTCAATCAGGATTCCTATCTTCAAGGACCTTAGCTAAAATTTGTTGTGTTTTGATTAAGGAAAGGAGAAATTAGGTTAAATTAATGAAAGTTCTGAATATATAATTGTAGCTATTTCTGTCTTAAACTCAATGAGGGCAAGCTTGCCTAATTTCTCAGGATCATTGAGTCAAAAGTATGAAGAATTTACTTACTCTTCCTGCATGATTAAATTGTTTTCCAATACAGGACTCCTTGAAATATCACTAGCAGTGCGTCAATATACTTGCCTTCCTACAACTTTTGGAATTAGGGTTCTAGTGTTCTCACGTTTGCCTATTTGCCAGGTATAAAGTGAAACTTTCAGAGTTAACTTAATTTGCATTTATATTATTACTGATTTGGAACATGTTTTCACATACTCTTTGAGAGGTTAAAATTTTTTGGAAAACTTGCCAAGTCAGCCAGCAAGCATCTATTAAGTGTCTGCTATCTGCTGGGCACTAGACACAAAGACAAAACTGAAATGATCCTGCTCTGAAGGATCTTAAATTCTAGCAAGGGAGACAACATATACACATAGGGCAGAAGGGAAGATACTTGCAGCTAGAATAAGGAAAGGCTTTGTGGGAAGATGGTGCTTGAAGGAAAAGAGAGATTCCATGAGAATAAAGAAAAGAGAGAGTGCATCCTAGGCATGAGGATGGCCAGCAAAAAGACATGAAGACTGAGGAGGGAGAACAAAGAGAAGGCCAATTTGGCTGGACCATAGTGTGCACAAAAGGGAGTAGCATAGAGTGAGACCCAGAAATACAGGTTGACTACAAGTCATGGAGAACTTTAAGGAAGTTACAGAAGAGTTCATATTTTTATTTTTATCTTAGAAGCAACAGAGAATCATTGGAGTGTATTGAATAGAGGGTGGTTACATAGGCAGATCTGTGCTTAAGGAAAATCCCTCTGACAGCTGTATGGCGAATAGAATGGAGTGGGGAGATACTTGAAGCAGGGAAATCCATTAGGAAGCCATCAAAGTAATCTAGAGATCCTGGACTCCAATTATATCTGTGTGAGGAGGGAGAAAGGATCGGTAGCAAGAGATATTGTGAAGGGAAGAAGAGCAAAAGTTGACAACTCATTGGCTGTATGAATTGAGGGTAATTAAGGAGTCAAGGAGAATGTTATGGTTATGACCATGGAAGATAGGAAAAGTAGCATTGTCATTGACAGAAATTGGGGAAAGACGTGGGTTTGGGGGGTAAAATGAGTTGTTCTTTAGACATATTGCATACTAGATAAATGGTACAAAAATATCTTTACAAAAAATGTTTGACTCCAATTCCCATACAAATTATATTTTCTTATTATGAGAATCAAATGAGATATAATACATTTAAAAACATTTTGAAAATATGCACCATGCAGATAAATTTAAATATCATTGTAAGGAAAAAGTTCTGAATTAGTGTAGTTCTTAGTCTGCCTTTTGACTAGGGTTGTTTTTTTTTTATTAAATGTGACTGGAATCGATGTGTCATGATGTTTCTGATTTCCCGACTCTTTTTTTTGTTTTTTGCCAGTTTTCCCGGTTTTTGATCAAGATTAGGTGAATTATGATGGTAGGAAACATTGAAGAGAAGGGAACAAGAATATCTGGATAATGTGCTATCTACATTTATAAATGCTTTTAATAGTGTGGCAGTCAGTTTAACCCATGGATTCCAAGCCAGGAAAAAAATCCTCCCCTTTTTTTGGTGTGTTCATAGGCATGTCAATGACTGAGAAAGTTGGGAAACATTGGGTGGGAAGATGATTGCCAAGGTTTTAGGGTCGAATTCCAGTAACCATTTAGCTTTGCATAGAGGAAAAATTGTTATTCAACCACAATGGACAACCTCAGTTCTGGCTAGCTCTCTCACAAACGCATGCCATTTGTCACAAGGGGGTTCGGGTGAGAGAATGTGGATTGTTCGGTACATCTAGTCACTACTGGAAAAGTCACTTAAAGTACATTGCACAGCTAAATGTGGTGATAAATGGACTCAAACATTAGATAGATGGAGCTGCTCTGACAATTGGTAAATCATTTTTACATAAAAGTTAAAGACCTTGTTTTTGGCACAGAAGAAATGATGAAGGGTCAGATCATGTGCTTACTGAAGAAAGTCTCCTTCTCATCTCTCCTTTAGACTCTTGTACATAAGAAGCCTCAGCCAAGAACTTGGGTAGAGATTGTTCTGTTTGTATTTTGTTTTTAAAATTTTAAACACAAAAGTTTTTATAGCTTTAGGTGGGAAGTGTATCTCTACAGATTCATATGACTGCTGGTAGAAACAGTGTTGCTCCACCCATATGAAGAAACAAAAGGACAAAACTAAGGTTTACAATAAATGTGGTCCAAGAATTCTGTTTGATTCAGTTGTAAAAAAAAAAAAACAAACTACTGAAAATCAGGTGATCGTGTTGAATTTCAGCCTGAAAACAAAGTCAGCATGACAGTAGAAAAGAGATCTGGCTTTTTTCTCAAAAAAAAATTGTCATAGTACCATACGGTTTCATTTGCTAAATTGGGTTTTTGGCGACATTTTTGAGTGAAGATAGAATTTTGCAAAAATCTCAGGCTTGTGTTGTGTTGGTTTATTTAAGCAAAATTATCTCCTGTTTTTCCATAATGTGAAATTGATTTAATATTCCAGGTAAAACCTAGTCCCCACTGACTCTGATATATAAAGGAATATAGAAGGATATATTAGTGGATATTAAACTGATAGTAAGAAGAAGAGACAATGGAACGTTTACAGTGGATCTTATCCAAAACTTCACTTAATTTTAATTCATTCAGAAATATATTATCTATCTTTGTCATTAATGAAGATATTGCTATTTAAAATAAGTCCTTTTTTTCTTATGCTGTTATATTTTATTAAACTATTGAGAAAAATAGCATATTTTGTCTGCTTTTGTAAGAACAGATTTCTGAAATTGAAATTTGGCAGAACTTCTTAACCTGGATTGTTTTGTAGCATATTGGAATCCAGAGTAGAACTATAATTGAATTATTATTACTATACATTTTAATAATTGCCTTAGTTTAAACCTTTCAGCAAAACCAACTCCATTGATATGAGAATAGAAATTAATGGCTCTGGGCTCCCAGTAGATCATCAGATAGCCAATGCAAACTGAGTGCAGCAGTTTTGGTGGTTTGATCTTTCTTCAAGACCACCTATTGAGGCTGGATAGAGCTTGGATGGAATGCCACTATACGTGAAATGAGGATTTCATGTGGTTTCTGTTTCCCATTTCCCTGGTCAGCTTTCTAACTTTCTATAAGTTCTCAGTACTGCTCAAAGGCTTATGTTGAGAACTTGGACAGTTCAGTCATAACATATCAAATGAAGTGGGATATGTTTGCTGTTATTGCTGTCTTACTCTTTTATTGCTATTCTAAAATGTATAATAGGTTTGATGTGTAGTTTGAAAAGGATCTTTCATAGTAGCCCTATCACATATTACTTATGATATCCTAAAAAATTATGTTCATACTTAGTCTACTTAGTCTGAGCCTCCAAATGATTTTAAAACTACTTCTTTATGGAGCTAGAACAGGCTGTTCAACTGTTTTGAGTTAAAAAGCAGACAGGAACTTTTCTTAACTGTGTGTCTACATACATAAATATGTTTTCTTACTAAGAATGGTTCAGATGCTTTCCGTGCCCTTAAAATGATTGAAGCTTTCCATTTAAATATAACAAGGAAGATGTTGTCTTGTTTAACAAGTCAGAGAAGTTATATTTCATGCAGCCAAAGTGCTCTTTTTGTGGCTTTTTCCCAGTTTTTGGTCCTGTTCAATCAAGTACGTATCAATTCCTTCTTTGAAAATGAATTTAACTTCATTTAAGAAAACTTAGCCTCACTAAAAGATTCAAGCTTAAAAGTTATCTTTTTAGTTTACTCTGAGAATTTATTTATATGTAAACAAGATTCTGGTGATGATAATAGCTACAGATTCTGTAACTAAACTTAAAAGTTGAGATTTGTTCCTTTTGATGAATGCCATTCAAATATTTTAAAATATAAGACACATAAATGTGATATCTTCATTTCCACATTTTAGCAGTAAAGTGTTGTGGTTTGTTTGATTTTTTTATCTGAATTAAAAATATTCTTTTAAACCATAGAAGGGGGAACTTTATCATCCTGGTTCAACCCAACAAATGTCTTTAAAGATATTTTTGTCTTACTAAAATAAGTTTTAAATGTAACATTGATTCATGGACTCAGGATTAAGGTATAGAATATGATTCTTGATTCAACATATATTAAATTTTCCAATATGTGCAACATCCTGAAATTTAAAAAGCAAGCTTCCTTTCTGCCTTGAGTTTGTAGGAGGGAATGCCATTAAATAACAGAAGAATGCTTAGAAAATGCCCTTATACTCTGTCCTGAGGCCTTTTTTTTTTTTTTTTTTAATCCCCAAAGTAAGCAAATGGGCTAAAATTTAAGATTTAGGCAGGGCAACCTGACTGACCCTTACTTAGAGGTGGGTATGTAGAGTTGAAGGAAGTTTTTCCCTTCCTTAGTTTCCTGCCCTTTGTGTTTCATGAACCTTTTCTCCTAATTTCAAGCTCTTAATCATTTTAGACTTTATATTATTTTAAAATTATTTTGAAACATGTTAATTTCTATTTGTTTGGATTGTCCTAAGTAATCATTTAATTTTGATGTGGCCCATAATTGAAAAATAGAATATTCTAGTATCTTTGCTTTTTTGCCAGGAATTTATCTTTTATTCCAGTTGTAATCAATAAGAAAATATCTATATCATCTAAGGAGAACCAGGGGAGAAAATATGCCTGCTACTTCCAGTCTTATGGCCAATTTTTATTTAGCCAACTGGGCTAGTGTCAGTTGTGTAGGCCTCACGTACTGCTATGTTACCTTAGGATCCAGTCATAGTTGGGGCTGATTCTAGCTGATGACTCATATCCTGTGCAAATGGAACGGAGATTAGAACCTGGGAAAATGGCCCATGGAGATTCTGTTGCTCCTACGATCTCCTTTCTAAGAGTGAAGTGGACTGTCACATGAGGGTAGCTGGTTCCCTTTTGGCGTAGGTCTTCAGTCTTGAATACTTGAATACAGTCTTGAAGACTATTTGCTGGGGCTGTTCTGGAGGGGATTACTATTGAGGCCCCTGTTAGACTAGCTCATCTCCAAGGTTCCTTCCAACACTGAAATTCTGTGACTTCTAACTTATGGCAAACTATTTCTTAGTCAGGGAGGCAGGCAAAAGCAGAAAGGCAAAAAACCTTTTAGCAGACCTCCAGGAACATTACACCAAAACATCATCTTAGTTTATATTTGAAAGCTGTGGAACAGTGCCAGTACTTTTCTGTTTTATAGCAAACCAGATATGAAGGCATAATGATTATCCTGGGGGCAAGCTGCCCTAGGGAAGAGAGAGGGTTAAGACTAAGACACAAAGAGAGAATGCTTTAGTTTGACAAGGAAAAGAGACTGCTTCTAAGGCTAGAACAAAGGAAGCAATGATGGGTACAGGAGCAGAGAAAAGGAGGTGGGATTGATGAGGTTCGGCACAGGGCAGAGAATTGTGGGAACCCCTTCTGGTCTATGCAAGTCCTTCGTAAAAGAACTTATGAACCCGAAAAATTAGACCAGCAAAAAGAAGTTTATTGGTACTGAGACATCAGCTTTTGCTAGGATCCTGACTTCCTTTGTGGCAAAGTCCCGACAAAGAAGTAAAGGTCTAGCAGAGGAGTCCTGGCAGAGAGAGAGAGAGAGAGATAAAGTTCCTAGTAGAGAAATCCCGACAGAAAGATAAAGAGGGGAGTGGTCCTGTTAGGGAAATAGGTGAGAGAAATAAAGAGGAGTTAATGCTGAAAAGAGAATATCTTCTCCTCGGCAGAGGGTCCTCACAGGCAGCTATGCCAAGGAGAGAGAGAGGTTCCTTGGAATGATTCCTGCTTTTGGCCCTCTGCAAGGAAGCGCCCCAAGTTGCCCCTTTTTATAATTTGAAACTTTAGCTAGGAGCTGGGTGCAGTTTGAATTGAAATCAGACTGAAATTTTCACGAATTGAATAGAAATTTTCCAATTGAATAAGTGTCCCTGGACTAATCTCCAACTCAATAGAGGAAATCTAGATAGATAGAAATAGATAGAAATCTAGCTCTCCAGGTCAAGTAAGAGTGATTCTGGACTCAACTACTCCCACCAAGATAAACAGAATGAGACCACTTATCTTGATTCCCTGAGGCGGGTCTTTCTCAGGGCAGAGTTCAAGGAGTTTCTCCCCTTCAAGGAGTTCTCAAGTATTTACCTGATGGTGTCCACCCCCCCCCCAGTCAGGACAGTATCAGGGTTCCCCACATCAAGGTAAATGGCCCAAGTTACTGGGAGAGAAAGAAAGAGGGATGAGTGATTTAGCAAGAGAAGTTTTAGAATATTCACCATGGGAAGTGTGATATAAAGCCACCCATTAAGAATAAAGGGATTGTCCTGCAGTGGCTAAGGCCCATTAAATGCCAGAATTCTTTTAGAGCCTCATCTGTAAAATGGGGATGATAATAGTGTCTTCTTCACATGTAGAATGGGACCAAGTTTGTGAGCTGGAGTGGATTAGACCCTAGGCCTAAGTTTCAGGAAGTCACATGATCCCCATTCTCAGGGGTCTGTAGGGCAGGAAAGGTCAGGGCCTGGGCCTAACTTCAGGAAGTCACATGATCACCATTCTCAGGGGTCTGTAGGGCAGGAAAGGTCAGGGCCTGGGCCTAAGTTTCAGGAAGTCACATGATCCCCATTCTCAGGGGTCTGTAGGGCAGGAAAGGTCAGGGCCTGGGCCTAACTTCAGGAAGTCACATGATCCCCATTCTCAGGGGTCTGTAGGGCAGGAAAGGTCAGGGCCTGGACCTAAGTTTCAGGAAGTCACATGATCCCCATTCTCAGGGGTCTGTAGGGCAGGAGAGGTCAGGGCCTGGGCCTAACTTCAGGAAGTCACATGATCCCCATTCTCAGGGGTCTGTAAGGTAGGAAAGGTCAGGGCCTAGGCCTAACTTCAGGAAGTCACATGATCCCCATTCTCAGGGGTCTGTAGGGCAGGAAAGGTCAGGGCCTAGGCCTAAGTTTCAGGAAGTCACATGATCCCCATTCTCAGGGGTCTGTAGGGCAGGAAAGGTCAGGGCCTGGGCCTAGGCTTCAGGAAATTGTGACCCACAGGAAGTAGACAGCATTGCGTCTATTGGTCAAGGGTTACTCCCTTTTCAATCCATCAAATGAACCTAGGTCTTCTACTATTTAACCAAATTCACTATTTCCGCCTTGCTAGGCCAGGCACATGCTAGGAGATGAGGGCTGTGAGGCTCTGGGTCTGCTCAGGTGTGTTTGGGCCTCTCCTTCTAAGGACCAAATACATGTTTCCTGTTTATATCTGAAGATGCTCGGACTAGTCAGTTTGGATAAGGTGGCCTAGCACCTGTCACACACAGATGGTTACTCTGATAATCAAATTAGCTCAAGAGTTTTACAAATCTCAAGCACTATATGAGTGTCATGTCAGATGGTATTATTTTAACATGAATTTGTAGTGGACCCAATTTAGAGTTACAGAACTTCCTTCAGTGATATCTAGAGCATCTTGGGGGGAATGATCCAAGGTCAAGAATTGGCTGAGTATGAAAGGCAGAAGAAGAAGGGGCAAAGGATTTTTGAGGCTCAAAGATGGTGCGTAAGTGAACTCACTAACTGCTGAGTTGGAGGAAGATAAAACCAGAACGGGAGGTGCTGCATCCAGAGAACAGGGAGATGTGAAGGGAGTGAATGTTGTGGCAGGGAGGAAAAATGGTGGTCAGAGACATGAGGCAGTAGAATAGAAAATTCTCATCAGAAAGGGAAATTTCAGAGCTCAGCATCACAGACATGAAACAATTTAGGCTAATGGTTAAGCCGAGAGATACAGAGAGACCATAGAAGTTGAAGGGACCCGTACTCTGGGAGGCCAGGGTGTTAGGAGAAACATTAACTCAGTTTTTGACAATTGTGAATAGAAGTGTAGCAGCTGGGACCAAAGAGAACGCTGTAAGCCAGTCATTAAACGGTTTAAGAAAGGAAAGAAAATTATCTGGACAAAAGAAGAAAGCAGCAAGAAGCTGAAGAAGATGATGTCATTGAATGGAGTAAACAGCACAAGAGAAGAAGCTGCTGAGAATAGGTAGCAAAGGGCCACGGGCAGAGAGCAGTCTGGGAGAGCAGAGTACTGACATATCTACCTGGCATATTGTGCATTCGATCAGTCAGTAAACATTTATCAAGCACGTACTGTCGACCAGTCTCTGCCCTCAAGGAGAATCTTATAGCATATAGGAGACTTGCCTAGAGTCTACCTAGAGCATAAATAGGAAATAATTACCTGCAGAAAGGGAAGAGGGATTGAGAAATGCTTCCTGTAGTAGGTGGGGTTTTCATTAAGTCTTCAAAGAATGCCTTTGCTGGAAAGGAAGGCTTCTAGATAAGGTTTTCTAAAGAAATCCAGACTCCTGTGAGTTCACCCAAGGAAAGAAGTGAATTTACTGGAGACACTACGTCTCCAGAAGTCAGGGATCTTGAAGAAACTTTTAGGAAGAAATGAAAATTGGGAGGGTTCCTTTTGACTTTTAAAAGATGGTAATTGTGTATTAGACCCTTTCCACCCTTCTTGCTGACCCCCTCACTCCTGTTCTCCTCTGCCCTTGGAATTTTACTGGCCTGATGAAAATGTATAGACTATGTTATCACAGGGCCAGGCCAAAACAGGGCTCTAAGCCGCCTCAGTTGCTGTTTTCGTGACCTTTTAAAAATATCAGAACTGATGCAGAAGAATATCTGCAGGAATGCTTGTGTCTTTGTAGTACTCCTAGGAAATATCATGGGGTCCCTGTGAACTTTCTTTTCCATGCTCTGTCTTGAGGGTTTTATTTTCCCTTCCCTCATCAGCATCTTTGTTATCCATGGCTCCTTGAGGCTTCTTTAAATTTGCTCTCTATCTTCCAGCCTCTCTCCATCTTTCCTGAACATCCCTCCTTTCCTTCCCTTTTCTGGTACCTCTCCCTCACTTGGAGCCTGCTGACATCAAGCACTTGCCCTGCCTGCCCCTACAAGCTCCCATCTCTGTCTGCAACCCAGTCTCCATGGCAATGAGAGGCAGAAAGTGCTGAAACAGCAAACTATAGAAGGACTGGCGAAAGAAAGTCGAATGCGTGGGCTCTAGAGGAATTGCACTTAATCCCTGAGATGCTGGAGGTGCCAGAGAGGACAGCTCTGTGGTGTAGAGGGGGAGACTCCCACAATTAAGCCCGGCAGACTTGGCAGTCTTGGTACTAGAAATATTGTATTTTAAGATGAATTTCATTTACAGTTAGTAAGTTCTTTGCTCAACTGGAAAAAACGTTTTGAAAATTTTTCCCTTTTTTTCTTTCAGGAGGCCAGATGCTCCAGTGCCTGATGGGGAAGGTGAAGCAAATGCCAAAGAAAGTTCAGATAGTGAATCTTCTTTTAGTGACTGAACTCCATGTTGACTTTATTGAATTTATATATCTACATAATATATACCTGCATAGGAAAAAGGATGTTTTTACAGCTTATATGCATTAGACCGGAGGTGAAATCCATTTCAATTATATTGGAGGCTGACAACTTTCAGAGATCACCTCTCCTACAAAATATTTACTAGACTAAGATTTTTCAGCTCTTCATAATGGTTTCTGATCATCAGTTAAGAAAATGTCTAGGAATCATCTTAATTTATGAAAGTTTTCTATAATAACTAACTTGAATTTTTTCTGACCCATAAAAAAATTAATAACCAGTTACACAGATAGCCAAAAATTACTTCTGTGTTTTAAAAACTCAAAGGAATTTTTATTATCATGGTAGATGAGTCACTTTTGACAGCGTGCATCTTATTACCACGTGGAAATATCTATAACCCCAGTGTACTTGAATAAGTAAAAAAAAAAGTGAATAGCCTGATTAAAATAAAGCATAATGCTAATATAAGCACTAAGCTTTGAAATTTGAATGATGCAATGTAAGTTGAAAGAAAAAACCCACTTACTTTGAGTTTAATAGCAGGTAATATACTTCCTAATTGATTTTATCTAAACAGTGAACTTAGATTGTTGAGGCTACTTGTACTAAGATTTTTAGCCTGAAAACATTCATATGAGTTCACTTCTAAAACATTTACTAAATAATTTTTGGGCCAAAAAATATATATAGTTCAAATTTACCAAATTACTTATGGAGACTTTAAGGGGTGGTTATGAAGATGGTTCTCTTTCTAAGAGAGCACCTTTCAGCACTTGGTCATTATACATTACCCCGGTCAGAGGTAATGGTCATCGTGGGCCATTTATAGTGTCCTCTTGAAAGAGTTAGTGAAGCATCCGTGTTACCCCTTCTGACTAGCTACTCAAAAAGAGCAATTAATTTGCACATATTGTAGGAGTCTCTCAGATTTAGAGATAATCCTCCATAAAAATGGTGCACAATAGGAAATAACTCAAGAAGTCTTTAAAACATTTGTTACATGGAGAAATTGAGGATATTATTGGATGGTGCTATTTCCCAATCATTGACCTAGATTTACTGTTTTACCCTAGATTTATAGAATTGTTTTATTTCTCCTTCAAGCTGAAACAAGATTTGATGCTAAGCCATACTTAAGACTTCCAGATTTTTTCTATTTAAAATTTTATTTTTTAAAAATCTACCAAAAATGAATCAAGCATTAACAATAAACAAGTCTATATCTTTATAGTATGTTGTAATTATGATATAAATTTTAAATGTTTCCCTTGACACACAACCCACTGAGTTTGCTCATATCTGTAAGTAGAACATGGCTTCTATTAAATGATGAATGGTGTCCCTGTGCTCTTATGAAGCATCACTCAGGCAGCACTAAGTAGTAAAACTACTTTGTTTCTGAGCAATTTGCTCAAAATCACCAGTTCCATCTCCAAGAGTTCAGCTCACAAAGTATGGAAATTCCCAAATCTTACTTTTGTAATGTAGCAAATGTTACAGTATTACCAGTGTGGCAGTCATTTTAAAAATTTTATTTAGCCTCTTTTTTCTTAAATGAGTGACACAGTGATGGCTACCTCAGTCTTTAGAGCTTGGACAGGCCGTCTTTTTTTTTTTTTTTTTTTTTTGGCCATTGAAATCTTGGTAATGAGTCTACACATAGTTGGCAGCTAATAAATATTGATGAAATTAAATTGACCTTGTATTTCTCTAGATCTTATTCAACACTTCAAAGTGAACAGCTTAGAAAACTAAAATGTAGCTTGACAAATATCACATCTTACAATTTACTGTAAAACGGGTTCAAAATCCCAGTTCTGTTTCTTACTATCTTTCTGATCTTGGGCAAATCAGCTGACTTCTTTGAGCCTCAGTTTGCTCATTCATAAAGGGAAAGAGTTGAACCAGATGATGAGATGATTACTGAGGTTTCTTTAGCTCTAAATCATAGGATTTAGATAGAATACATATTTTTGCTACATGGTTAATCTTATTAGTACATTTTCAGCAATAAGCAATCTTCACAAATAAGAATAAAAATATTTTTAGTACATGGACATCATCTCGCCCAGTTTCCTTGTCTTAACAGGTGAAGCAGTAAATACCAGGAAAGGTTAACGTTGACTTGTTTAAGAAATTAAAAATAATTTCATTTATGTCAATGAGAAATGCTTACTTTGACCATTATATTCTTATGTATTAAAATAGTAGTCCTTTGTAAGAATTTAAAAAGTAGATTTTAATAATCTTATTAAACTTGTCTTTTATAAACTACGCATTGATTCCTTTGAGATGAAAAATTGAGTCAAGTTATTTTCAGAATTCTCTTAAGGATAGTCTAACATCTGTTTCACTTCTCTCCTTTACTTTCTCACTTAAACAAAAATTGTGTGATGCCGTGTTGTTGTAGTAACCAATTGTTTCTCCAAAAGCAGTTGTTAAAAACAGGAGTGGACTGCCTAAACACCTTTTGAGGGTTTTTTGCCTCTTTTTTCTTCAGGTGGTAAGAAAGCTTCTGGCAACATTGATCATTCTTTGCTAAGCTTTCATTCTTTTTTTTTTTTTTTTTAAATCTCCCTGAAAAGTTTGTCCTGATTAGATGGACCCTTAAAAAAGAACAAACAAGAAAGGACTTATCATTTCTGTTGTGAAACAGTCGGCTAAGCTGAGATATAAGCCAATACAGTGATTATTAATCAAGGTGACATAACCCATTTCAGGAACATCTTGGAAATTTAAAGAAGAATAAAAACTTGAAAGGCTCTAAAAACATTTAGTTACGGTGTGGGTAAATTCCTTTAGATTATGTTGTGGGTAAGTTCCTTTAGAGGTAAATTATCATATTCAGAACTCCTCTGGTAAAATGCTATGCCCTGTTAAAGGCCTCTAAGAAAGTTGCCCAGTATCCCTTCCTTGTTCCAGTGTCAAATGACCTTTCAGAAATAGTTTAGAATAGAAAGGCATTGTGTTTAATATGAATGCTTCAGCTTAAACCCATTTTTTTCCTTCCCAGTTGAGGTGGAAAAAAAAATCCACTCCTCCTTTTCCACCACCTAATATATAGTGGTTCCAGAAAAGTAGAGAAAAAGAGAATTCATGGATTCAACAATCCCTACTTACATGAGCTGATCCTTCATAGGTATGTGAGCATCTGATCTTTTCATAACTGGGTGACGATGTGTAACCTTACACATTCTTAAGTGCTACAAAGAGATGAGATGATTTCCTCTGTGGTTGATGTAAATTCTGGGGTTTCATTTCTGAAATTTCATCTTGAAATTAATCAAATACATATTGAGGCTTTCCTATGTGAAAAGGAAGTTCTCAGAGAACTCCAAATCTACGGAGACAAAATCGAAAATCTTAAAAATTATGTTTGATAATATAAACATTAAACAATGGAAGACAAGAAAAAAAAATGCTGCGAGATATCTTATCTGACTCATTGTCAAAGGAATAGTATAGATAATGAAGGCTCTGATTTCAGGTAAGAGTCTCATTCCTGTAGTCTAGAAAGGTTTTATGGAAGAACTACCCACATTTAATGAAAATGTTTAACAAACCAATGTCCTGAGAAATATTTATGTTCCATGCCCAACAACTCACTGTTAATAACTCAGGTGGCTATAAGATTTCTGATCAATTTGTATCCATTGAACAGCTGTGGAATCTGGTACATTTTTTTTGATGCATTTTCATGTCTTCTGTATTCCAAATTAGTGATCTCTGGCTTAAGTCCAGAGCTATCATTGACAATAAAAAACCTGGAAAGTACTTGAAATTGGCCAGTGCTGGAACATTTGTCTTGTCTTCCATCCTGCTGCCTGTGCTGGAGAATGCCTTTGTGTGGTATCAAGTCCCAACAAATCTTTGAAAATATCCATTTCTGCCATTTCTTTCACTCTGGCAAAAAACCAAATATCTTTTTAGACCCAAGTCGCTTATGATCTTCCCAGCTGCCCCTACCAGAAGCCATCCTCCTTCCTTTGAACTCACACCACTTTCTTGAATGTCTTACACACTTATGGTTGGGCACACATAGTTCCCCTGTTTGCTTTCTCCTAGTGTGTCTAAAAGAACATATTGCATATTGTGGATTGTACATTGAAATCAAGTTCATTAAATTCTATCTCAAGCAGATAACAGATGTGATTGCACAGTCCCATCACAGCATTGCTGCATCCTGGCTTTGATTCATTTCTATTAACATTTTTGATTTAAAAAAAAAAAAAAAAACTTTCTTTTTACAGCATGACAGAAGCCAAACTGTACAATACAAGAGTCTTAAGTTATAAAATAATAGCTTTTGTTCTCTTTTAAAATCAGGTCTGGAATTGAATGAAATGTCTTTTTTTTTAAGTGAAAATTATTTGCTTAGAAAATACATTCCCCCAAACTCTCAAATGGGATGAGGATGTAATACATAATAAGGTCACCAGTCAAACAACAACATAAATAACTTTTTAATGGGAACACTCCATGATCTATTGTTCTACCAACCACATTCACTTTTTACTTGCTAATGGAAGAAACTGGTATCTCTTTAATAACTTGCTGATAGTCCCCAGTGTCTGCCAACATGTAGGATATATTAGGATTGGAAGAAGGGCCTATATGAAAAAACAGGAAACTCCTTTTAGGGTTTTTTTTTTTTTCCTTTATTAAGTAGGGCTTTGGGAATACTTATTCAGTCTCACTGTTGAGTCAAAAGTTAAGAAAGCAATCTCTACACCTCCATTTTCTGGTGGGGGGCGGGGAGTTTCTTCCTTTTTCGAATGTGTAAATAATGTGACCTTTTTATGTTATTAGAAGCTTAAGACACGACCATTAAAGGAGGTATTTCTCATTTCTGCTACCATCATAGTAATTCTAAATCTCCAAAGGTCTGCCTTTAGCTACAGCCTACTCTCTGCAGATAGTAGAAACTGGAGAAAGAAAAGGTTCTCTTCCCTTTGCTTTTGATTTCCTTTAAGTAAAAGAATTTAATTAGTTTCAGCTTTCGAAAATTAGTTGCTAAAACAGCTCAATAAGGTAATGATAATAGTAGCAAAGCATGGCTTTGGAAAAAGCCAAATTATTAAGTAGAAATCCATTTAATTTGACTTTACAGATGTGAAAGTGCTAAAACATTTTGACCACAGAGATAATAAGGTGTAGGTAGATATAATCTGTAGTTTGGGGATAGAAAGACTGTGTTTAATTTACTTTTCCCTCTTTTTTATTTGTCTTAATCATTTAAGGGCAGAGCTTTCTCATTTTGGCAGCAAGCATTAAGTTGAGAGATTGAGTCGGCCTAAAGTTGCAACATTCACAACAGAAAAAATGGACAAATCAAACCCCAAATAAGCTTCTCCTTCTGGAACTGTTTCCCAAGCGGGAACAGCCTGTTCACTAATTGCACAGATGAAGTCATTTGTGTTGTAGTAATAGTGAAGGCTTGACATGAGAATCTTTCTGTTCCATCTTAGTGTGTCTACGATGTAATACTGATGACAGGTATTTAAGAACTGTCTGTCCCCTCCAAAAGGTTCACAGTCTGCTGAGTGCTATCAGAATGTCTCTTTGCACATAGTTAAACAGATCAGAACCACTTTGAAGCTAAGCACACGCTTTGTGTGGTAGGCCATGCTCTGATTCAAACTCTCCCCTTTAGATTTATTTCATAGTTAATAACAAATGGTTAGTTTCTGAATAATGATCTTCTCATTTATTTGCTCTTTTTCTCTTCCAAAACAGGCATTGTGTTTTGGTTTTCTAAAGGAAGGGCACTGTACTTGAAAACAAATTTTCTTGCTTCCAAATGCATATAACTTCGCAAAACATAGTAAAATACATTACATGATGTCCCAGAGCCCTGTTCAAGTTTATTTTTCGTTGTATAATCAGTTCCATTTGGTTGCAGAATCCTCGAGGCTATTTCATATTCGGTTCAGCGCTAGCTAGCACCAAATTTGGTGGTTTGTAAAAGTGGATTGTTGGTGTGAAGAAGGGAGGATCTGTAAAGTGAGAGCAATTAAAATCAAGGTCAGTCATACATTCAAACACATCCTTTCCACGAGCTTATAAGAAAAAGAACGAATAGCCCTTGAATCCAGGAATGCCCTGTCTTTCAGAACAGTTCCAATTTGAAAGGAAAATGATCTTTCAACTGCTCTGGTTTTTTAAGAATTCTCAGTCATTATTTGATGTTCTAACAAAGAGGGGCTGGCTCCAAGCTCATTCTGGAAGAAGGATATTTTGTAATATTCTCCTCTTTTGAAAAGGGTTCCAGCTTATCTGGGCATGTCAGAATACATATTCTTCTAAAATCAGGCATACTATAATGGGCTCTCCTCCATTCCCCCCACTTAATGGCCCCAAATAATGGAACTTTTTATTTTTTGTTTTATTGATTTTTATAATATGCAAACCGTGCGGGACAGGCCATTAAAACAAGCCTTCAGTTTCAGCCATCACCATAGAAACAATGGAATGTAGATAAACAATCCCAGGCAATAGCTAAGCAAACTTTAACCTGTTTATTACAGTTATTTTTTTCCCCTCTCTGCAAGTAGAAAGTGTTGGCAAGGTATCGACTGGGAAATATTTCAGAAAATAGCCGCTCTATCCCTTTTTGAGATAAAAACCCTGGACTCTCCATTGGTTCATGCACAGTAGAGAAAAACCTTAAATGCCTCCCCCAACTTATCAGTGACCCCATTTACACTGTCTCCTGATCTTATAAGATACATAAATCTCCCCTCCTTAAAGAATGAATGGCTTAGAGCCAAAAGAACTATATTGTAATGTGTTCAAGGTCAGAATTTTGGTCAAGGGCCCCCAGTTGTTCCAAGCCTGTATAAGGAAGGGATAAAGACTGGATTTGTGATTTCATGGTTGCAGAGAACCCAAAAGCATAGTCAGCATCTTCTCTGCAACAGACGTCCTCACAAGACCTGGGGCCGACTTGATCAAGACCACATAGTTGGTCAGAACTTGGACGTGGGTTGTCCCAATTTCAAAGTCAGTTCTCCGTGCACTTCATTAGTTTGGAGTTGAAATTCCCCAAAGGAGTAGTGTCTTGCTGGACCACAGAAGTGTTAAACTATGGGCTCAAGCCAAAGAGAGCCAGTCCTTGGACCACAGAACCTGAGAGATAGAAGGGATTTCAAGAACATGTAGTTTGACCTCTTAAAAGATCATGAAACTGCAATCTAGAGAGGAGTGACTTCTGGGAAGTCGCACAATTAGGTAGGGGCAGTGCTCTCTGGAGCTCTGATCTCTCCTGATCCCCTGCCTACAGGCCAGATACTTTCTCTGCCATAAATCATACACACACACACTGAAGCTTCCAGTCCCAGCATCATCCCATTTACCTTCCTCTGCATGTGTCCTAGAATGCTTTTCCTAAAATGTTCCCAAAACTGGACTCAAACCTCTCGGCTATAGTTCTCAAGACACAGGATAGGATAGTAGCTTACTTCATCCTAGACACCATATTTCTACATTTTGTCAGAAGAGTCTCTATTTTGGTATCTCAACATCAGTCAGTGAGGAATTGCCTAAACTTTCCATAAAAATATTTCAGGATGAAGGGGAAAGAATCACACAGAATGAGAAGAAATGAGTGGGGTTACCATCTATCTTCAAGATGTCATCCTCCAGGGAATCACAAATTCATAGAGAGCTATAAATCTATATATTTTTTTCTGAATATTCCCCGTTTCTGGATCCCTCCCATGATCCATACCGATCTTAACACCATCATCAACCAATGCTGAAGCCATGACCATACCTCTAGTTGAAATCCTTCTCAAGCTGAATTTCCAATGGAAAAAGAGGTACTGAATAGCATTAGGCTCCCCTCTTATAGCAAAGCACTCCAACAGGTATCTACAAGGCAAGAAGTCCACACTGCTCATACAAAAGCTGGCTAAAGTGTTCTGAGTTTTATGGTAAGATGACATCATCCCCCAGGAGATCAAGATGACCTCCACTGTCCATCTCTTTAAAGAAAAAGGAAATAGGTTTTTCCTGTGACAATCACAGAACATTCTCTCTCTCTCTCATTGCTGGTAAGACTCTTGCCCAAGTCTTACTTAATTGGTTGCTCCTCCTGGAAGATGGCCATCTACCCAAGAGCCAGTGTGACTTCAGAAAGGGCTGAGGAATGAGTAACATGGTGTTTGCTGCCTGGCGATTCCAGGGGAAATGCCAGGAGCAGAACAGAGCTCTGTACACAGGGTGCATTGACCTGCCCAAAGCCTTCGAGGCTGTCAGTTGTAGGGGCTTGGGGAAGATCACAGCAAAGTTTGGTTGCCCAGAGAAGTTCATCAGCCTTGCAAATTTCCTGTTGACATACTTGCATAGGTTCTGGACAAACAATGATGCTCTTGTGCCTTTCCAGTCACCGGTGGAGGAAAGCAGGGCTGTGTGCTTGCTCCCATGCTCTGTCAGCATGATGTTTTCTGTGATGTTGTCAGGTACCTTCAACTAAGACAAAAAAATGCATCAAGGTCAGCTGACACACTGATGACAAACTAACCTTTTCAAAAAATAGAGCCACTCCATCCAGCCTTTTCAAGGCTGCAAGCCAAGACTAAAAGGGAAGGAGAGTTGATGATTGTGTACTTAGTGCAGCCTCCGAGGTGAGGCACAACAAAGTGTGCATCAGTTCTCTGCCTATTGTATTGGTTTTGACCTGACAGCCGATACCAAGAAAATAGAGGTTCTACCCTTGGCAGCACTACACCATCCATTTGTCCAGCAAATGGAGACATTTCGAAGTCTACAGATAAGTGCATTCACCTTGGCGGTGTAGTCCCAGTGTGTCCACATGGAGGATGAGGTTGATGTGCACACTGCCGGAGCTAGCTCAGCATTTGGGAAACTCCAAAAGAAAGTGTGGGAAGGGAGTAGAATTAGGTCACATACCAAACTGACGCTCTGCAAAGCTGCCATGCTGACTTCAGTGTTGTTCGCCTGTGAAACCTAGAGAGTTTGTCAGCATTGTGCCAGAAAGTTGAGCTGCTTCCATCAGAATTGTCTTAGAAAGGTGCCCAAGATAACCTGGCAAGATAAGATCCGGGAGACTGAAGCCCTCAAGTCAAAGTGAACCCAGCATTCACATTCTACTGCAGAGAGCCACATGGCCCAAATACCACTTCCTTAGAAGACCATTTGATGGAGAACTCACACAAGAAAAGCGTTCAGGACTGTGCTTGTGAAGCCCTGGCACAGGACTGTCCAGCATGGCTTGCCCATGCCAAAGAGGGCACTGTGCTCCACGAGCAAAGCAGAATCCCACTAGCACAAAGGGAACACAAGATGCACAAATCTAGAGAAACCTCCATTCCCTGTGCCTGACCTGTGGTGGAGCCTTTAGAGCTCAGGGTGAACTGATCAGCCACAAGGGAACACTCTATACCTGGACCCCAACCTCAAAAACCTCTTTGAGTAAGACAAAGAACCGGTGGCTACCATGGAGCCAAGACTCCTGCCTCTTCCTTAGACTTCTGTCTCTCCACAGGGACAAGCAGGACTTTATTTGTGAGCTCTAGAGAAAGGGGAATTGTAATACCAGCAGCCTCCAGAAAAACCAGAAGGCTTGGAATGATTTCAGCTCTCAGTCTTTATTGCGATGTACCTTTCATTTTCTTGTGATTGTTTTGTCTCTCCAGGAGTTCTTCACTTGAGGTATCCAGACTTGTTTTTAATAAATTTTGATACCTTTCAGGATAATTGATTTTTTTGTAACCCTGTTTTATTTTATGCATTGAAAAACATAATTCTGACAAAAGGGTTAGGATCCAAGACAACAACAAAAAAAAAATTAAGGACCTTTGCCCTAGTTTTTCTCCCTGTTAGAGGATCTGCACAATTTTGAAAATTGAAAGATGAAAACACCACAATTTTGTGTTATGAATCTTAGGTAATTTTTTAACATTGGCCCTTGTAAAACCTTCTGTTTCAAATTTTCCCCTCCTTCCCCCATTCCTTCCCCTTGGTGGCAGGTAATCCAATACATGTTAAAATATATGTTAATCCAATATACGTATACAGATTTATACAGTTATCTTGGTGCACAAGAAAAATCATTCCATATGATTTTGAAAGGGGTTTTTGTGTGTGTGTGTGTGTGTATGTTTTTTTGCAAATAGTTATGAGAGAAAATTGTTGTTGCTATGAGCAAGTCCCAATCATTAGACACTGGTCACTGGTATTCACATCTCTCTGATATATTATTTTCCAACTGACAAGAGAAACTAATACACACTTACTTAAGTGTTCAATGGATAACTGCTCAATCGGAAGGATAAGTGACTTTCATAATAATATAGCTGTAGAGGGAGGGGGATTGATTTAATTCCTGCCTCAGACACTTCTTGGCCATGTGATTCTGGACTTCACCTCTTTGCCTCAGTTTCTTCATCTTTAAAATGAGATTGATAATACTCACCTATTAGGTAGGATTGCTGTGAGGATCAAATGAGATAATATATGCAAACCCTAAAGCAGCATATAAATTATGATTGATTGAATTACCAATAAGATGTTGGAGGGTTTTGAGTATAAGAGTGACATGAATAGATCTGTGTATAGGGAGCTTATTGACCCATTGTACATAATAACCATGAATATTTACACAGTAGAATAGAAAAAAAGGGAGAGGGTCTTATGAATGGACACATTGAAAGGAGTGATAAGTGCCAATAAGTGGAAATACCTGACAGCAAAAGAGGAGACAGAGCAACTATAAAAATAAGACAGAATAAGAACAAAAGCAAAGCAGTCTGGGATAAACTGCCCCAAATACCTCCATACACCCTGAAGACATTAGAACACCAGGCTATGGTTTATTCTTGGATCAGTGACCCTTAGTCATCTAGAACAGCTTAAATAATGTTTATATACACTGTGTTAGAAGACATGGGAATGCTTAAAAAAATGTAGAAAGAGTTCCATCCCACTTGGTTACATAGAACAATCTATTTCTTAGGGGTTCCGAATAACTTGAGATTTGACCGTACCTCCTTAAACTACTTTGCCTGAGGGAATGTTTAAGAAAAGTGCTCAAGAGCTTTGTATGGCCCTTTTGATTTTATATATTTATACCTCTCTATATATACCTATACTTTATTTTAATACAAATGCAATATTCTTATTTTAGATATTTATGCCTCTATATTCCTATACTAAAATTATATCTACTCTCTATATATATTATATCTACTATATATATAATATAACTATATATATATGATATACTATATCTACTGTAAACTACATATATATATATATATATATATATATATATATATATATATATAACCATGACTTCCTTTTTCCACTCAGGACCCCTTTTTGCCTGAGAAATTTTTACACCATCCTGGGTATATAGGTTATAAAATAGGCATGCAAATCAAACATTCACTGCTAATAAATCATGATTTTGCAACCCCCACATTCAGTTACATGGCCCTGTATGGGGTCACAACCCTTGCACTGTATTATATATGGAGAGCAATGGATCTATTTTGACTCTTTTTATGTGATTTTTGCATTTTCTATGTAACGGAATATAGGGTACTTGATAACATGGAGCTTCTAGTGAAGTAATCCCAAGACTGCAAGCTGGCAAAAAAAAAAAAAAAAAAAAAAAGTCCCCTTTTCTTTGCTTGAAGTTTGGATTCTAAGATTCAGCCATTCATGAAATTTATCTTCTACTATACGAGCTGAGGACCAGGAATTCTACTCCTGGGCTATAGAGCTAAAATTACCTGTGGCTCTCATGTAGCAAGCTCTTCCTGGTTTGGGATACAAATTACAGGTAGAGCTACCAATTGTCCCAGTCCACTGTCATATTTTTAATTCTGCTGTACTCTATCCTATTCCACAAAGCGGGGTTTGGAGGAGGAAAAGAGTGAACTTGCAATTGAAAACTTCCTTTTATCCTACCCGCACAAAACAATGGCTTCTCCCTTAACTATCTGAGCCAATAAATTCATTCCTTAATTACTAAAACCCGTTCTCCCCGAGGTGCCAAAGGTCAGGCCTCTTCCCCACATAGGAAGAAGACCATCAAACTTCCCTATAAAATCTACCACTCTGAAAGCTCATC
Source organism: Sarcophilus harrisii (assembly GCF_902635505.1). NCBI lineage: Eukaryota > Metazoa > Chordata > Mammalia > Dasyuromorphia > Dasyuridae > Sarcophilus > Sarcophilus harrisii. The sequence goes on from NC_045430.1 coordinate 23,558,468, forward strand.
AGATCAATCAGGGAACTCCCTCAACACTCCCTTACAGCATTAAACCAAGGGTCCTTGTCAAATAAATTCGCTACATCTGATAAAAGTAAAATCATGTATTTTTCCAAATAAACCCACCCTGAGTCGGCTGAGTGCCTTTCTGCCTGGTAGATCATACTTTTTTTACAAATTAAAAACAAACCACAAAACCCCAGATTGCTCAGTCATTCTATTGGAGACATGCTCATTATTAATCCAATACACGTACATGCCCTGTTAAATTGGCTGCTTCATCTCATTGAGAGCCAATTTCTGGTTCACATGACAACGAAAATCGCAGGCTTTAATTTATTAATACATTTCTTTGGCAGAACCCCAGGCCTCTCAGTGGCAAAATATGGAGAAGGAAAAGGATATTGGTCTCCAAAGACCAGAGCCTGAATTTGAAAATAAACTGATGTTGTTCTTTAAAAGATCAAACTTAATCATACCTAAGGAGGCCGAGCTGTGGATGTGTAAAGCTATTTAAACAAGAGAAAAGCCACCAGTGAGGTAGAGACAAAATAAATCTCCAATATAGTGTTTGCTTAGGACTTTCCATACAGAGTCTATTCCTAAAGGTCACTCAGTTCTGGTGGTTTCAGGATGGATGTTTTGCTAAGCTTCCCTCTGCCCCCTACTCCAGTTCAAACAATTCCTGATCCAGGCACGGGATGCTTCTGTCCCTATTAAAACAAGGAGACCCTTTGGGCTTATTTACTTATTTTTGTAAAATCACCGAATAATCCCATAATGTGTCCATGAGAAGAATAAATGATTTGCAAAACACAACAGGCTTTGAGGCAGTATGTCTTCAGGTCAATCCCATAAAGAGAAGAAAATCTTAGCCTTTAAGAGGTTTCCTGGCAGAGTGAAAAGACCCCCCCCCCCTTCCCAGACCTGTAGTCAGAAAGCTCCAGGTTCTGCCAGGTACTAGGGATTAACTTTGGACAACTTGAATTCCATTAAATAAGGTATAGTAGCTCACTATTACCTCTAAGATAGAAACTACTAGGTGGTGCAGTGAGAAGAGTGCCAGGTCTAGAATCAAGAAGTCCTAAATTCAAATTCAACCTCAGATACTTCCTACCTGTATGACTCTAGGCAAGTCACTTCATCCTGGGTGCCTCAGTTTCCTCATCTGTAAAATGAGCTGGAGAAAGAAATGGCAAATCACTCTAGTATCTTTGCCAAGAAAACCCCAAATGGAGTCATGAAGAATTGAACAAAACTCAACAACAATAATCTGATCCACTCCCTACCTCCCAACTTTATAGTCTAGCTGCATTGGTTTATTTATTCTTCCTCACAAACAGCACTTCATCTTTCATCTTTCAATTTTGTACTGGGGATGTCTCACACTCAGCATGTTCTCTCTAGGAATCCTGCTTTTCAATATGATTCAGCTCAAATGCAGCCTTCTACAGGGAGCCTTTCCTAGTCCCCTTAATTATTAGTGCCTCCTCCCCAAGGTCACATATATATATTATACATTTCATATATATATAATACATTTTATATATATATATGTATATATATATTATACTTTATATACAAGTTGTCATCCCCTTTAGGATGCAAGCTTCTTGGGACAAGGATTGTTTTTTGTTTATTTGTTTTTTGCAACCCTGCTGTTGACCACAATACCTGACATACAATAAGTACTTAATAAGTCAGTTAACAAGCATGGATTAATGGTACATGAAAATAATTGAATATTATTGTTCTATAAAAAAAAAATGATGAACAAGCTGATTTTAGAAAAGCCTGGAAATATTTAGGTGAACTGATGCTGAGTGAAACAAGCAGAACCAGGAATACACTGTACAAAATAACAGCAAAATTGTGCAATGATCAATTATGAAAACCTTGGTTCAAAGCAATCCCAATAGATTTTGGGCAGAAAATATCATGTCCATCCAGAAAAAGAACTAAGGGACCTGAATGTAAATCAACACATGCTATATTCATTTCTTTTTTCTGTTTTTTATCTCTCCTATGTTTTTTCTCGTTTGCTCTGATTTTTCTCTCCCAACATAATTCATAAAATAATGTGTATTAAAGATAAATAAACTAAAAAAAATTAACCTAAGCATTAATTAAGCACTTACTGTGTGCCAGGAACTCTGATAAGCCCTAAAGATACAAAGAAAGGCAAGAAAAAAAAAAGTCCCTGCCCTCAAAAGAATTCTGAGTCAAATAAGAAGACAACTACTTAAACAATCTAGGGACAAGATAAATTAGAATCCCCCAGAAGATGGAAGCATTAAGGGAACCAAGAAAGGCTTCTTAAAGATAGTAGGATTTTAGCTGAGACTTGAAGAGAGTCATCCCATCCTCAGCAATGAGATCAACCAAATCACTTCCAATGGAGCAGTAATGACTGAACCAGCTACGCCCAGAGAAAGAACTCTGGGAGATGACTAAGAACCATTACACTGAATTCCCAATCCCTATATTTATGCCCACCTGCATTTTGGATTTCCTTCACAAGCTAATTGTACAATATTTCAGAGTCTGATTCTTTTTGTACAGCAAAATAACGGTTTGGTCATGTATACTTATTGTGTATCTAATTTATATTTTAATGTATTTAACATCTACTGGTCATCCTGCCATCTGGGGGAGGTGGTGGGGGAAGGAGGGGAAAAATTGGAACAAGAGGTTTGGCAATTGTTAATGCTGTAAAGTTACCCATACATATAGCTTGTAAATAAAAGGCTATTAAATAAAAAAAATAAAAAAAAAAAAAAGAAGAGAGCCATAAAAGCTGCAAGACAGAAGGAAGGAATGAGAGTATTCCAGGTGTGGGAGATTGCCAATAAAAATGGCACATCCATCTCAAGATGTGGAATCATATTTAAGGAACATCAGCTTTATCAAAGAGTTGTAAAGGAAGAAGACTAGAACAAAAGGACTTTGACTGCCAGAGGGTTTTATATGTGATCCCCAATCAGCATTTGTCCATTGATTTATAAGCACTTGATGTACTATGATAGATGATAGATATAGAAAATTAAAATGGAAGACAGTATCTGCCATCAAGGTAGGTATATTCTTTTGGGGATACAACAAATCAACTGCTAACTATATAATCTAATGATTTGAGGAGGTGAGAGAAATTTGGGGAAGGGATTTGGGGAAAATATTGTATAGGAGCTGCCCCCTGAGCTGAGTCTAAGAGTAGAAGTCAGGAAGGAATGCATTTGCAAAGATCCATAGAAGGAATATTAAACAGGAAATGACCAATGGGTCAGACCAACTTGCCTGTTGAGTATGTGAAAGAAAGTAATGTTGATGATAAATGTGGAAATATGTATAGAAGAATTGCACATGTTTAACATATATTGGATTACTTGCTGTTGAAGGAAGGAAGTGGGGCAGAAGGAAGGGAGAAAAATGTGGAACACAAGGTTTTGCAAGGGTGAATATTGAAAACTTATCTTTACATATATTTTGAAAATAAAAATATATTATTAAAAATAAATGAAATAAAAATGGGGGGAGAAAGTAATGTTGCATGAGTTAAAGAAAGTAGCTGTGAGTCAGATTGAGTAGGGCTTTAAATGACAAATTGAAGAGTTTGTGTTTACCAAAAAAAAAGGCATTGAAGTTACTTGAGCAAGAGAGTCATGCTACCGCCCAAATCCTCAGTTACCACCTTAGTTTAGTGGTTAGTGTTGGTGGTGGCTATTGCCCTTTGTTCTGTAAGAGGACCAAAATTATATCACTATATTAGAGTCAAGTGAATCCAACCGTGGCTGATCAGACCAGTCGGACACAAATAATTCCCGTGAACATTCGGGGTGGCTTCCCTAACTTTGCAGCTCGTCATATTTTTGTACTTCACAAATTTATGCTGATGATGAGATGATATGCAAATGTGAAGTCATCATATACATGTAAACTTTCCAAATTTGAGATAGAAAAGTTCCTGGAGATTCTTGAATAAATCTAACACGACAGATGAGAAAACCAAAGTCAAGGATACAAAGAAGAAAAGTGATTTGTCAAAATAAGCAAAGCTGAGATTAGAACCCACTTCTTTAGGTGTTAGCCCACTTTATCACATTATTCCCTTAGTTATTATTAAATACATCAACTTGTTATTGTGTCTTCATTCTCAAAGACCATGACATCAGGTTCCTGCGTAGAAAACATCCTATATTGTTCCAAGTTTTGGCAGGCATTGAGGAGATAAAATGAACAAAAACACTAGACTACGGACAATGATAAATTATATCTTGCTGGTAAAATATACAAAATCAGCCTCAAAGATAAAGCTCATTTAGTACTGAAATAAAAACCAAAAGTATCAGCAATGGAATGATCTTATCATTTTGGAAACATGTATGAAATCATAGAATAAAAGTCACCATAATGTCCGTGCCCTTTGACACAATGTTCTTGCTATTAAGCTTATGCCCTGAGGTAATTATAATAATAAGAAAGGCCCAATCTGTACAAAAGTATTTCACTGGAAATAATGTTCTCAATAATGGGCAATAACTTCTAGGCAGTTAGCACAGAGAATAAAATGTAGTTTGAGTCAGGAAAAAGCTGGTTCACTATCCCACCTGCATGGACCCTGGGAAAATTTGTGCCTCGTTTCCTCATTGGCAAAATGGGAATAATTTCATGTTTGCTTAGTGATGGACTGACTACAAAACCTTCCCTGGATTCCTGTGATTCGTTCTCCTAAACTTTGAAACTCCTAAGATCATAAGCTCTACTCCCCGCACCTAAATGAAAAAGTCAAGAACCCAGAGGGTGTTTTTTCTGAATTCCAATAATCAGATACCTGTGTGATAGAGTCACAGAAAATGTTCTGCATTTGCCTACCTCTCCATAGCAATACCATTTGTCCCAGATTTCATCAAATCATTTAAGTACATCTAGATTTATCATTCGTTGATATCACAAGTCACTTCAAATTATAACATGAAAATGTGGTAAATTCTCAGTCTGTAACTTATTTTCTTGGAATATCTGATGAATAATGTTTTGACTAGCCAGGAAGATGGGTGAGGACATTCATTCACTCTTTAAACCTCAGCAGTTATACAGGATGCACAGTAATGTAAATGGTTGAGTGAATAATAATATTTCAAATTTTGATAGCTATTTTGGCTCTGTACAGTTCAGTCTTTTAAATCATATTTTTCTTATGAAAAGAACCATAAGTAATGTGTTCCTACCTTTTTCTTAAGCCGTGAGAGAGATGAAATTTGACAGGAGTGGTGAATTTGATAATAAAGAACATGGAGAAACAGTTCTTAGACTTGAATCAAAAGAGATGGTGCTTGGAATTTACAAAAAAATCTTCGCATACACAAATTGGACAATAAACAAATATGTAAGTCTTTCTTCTCTCCTCATTCCTCTAAATCTTTATTGATAAATCAGTATCCCTCAAATAGGCCTATGAATTTTGCAATATATTTCAATCACATTATTTTTATAGCAAGAGCCCTGAAAAAAAGATGTTTGACTCCTTTAGGGGTATCCCTGGTAGTAGATGTCAGGAGTATGATGTTATAGATAGGAATGTACTGATCCCAACAGAAATATTAAGCAGGTATGGAGAGTTCTTCCCAAGAAAGGAAAATTACTAAAAAAGACAGACTTGACATAAAGAGTTTTGCTGTGGTTTTTTGATATGGGTCTAAGAGACATCCCTGAGAGCTATAAAAACTCTTTTTTTGGGGGGGACCCTAAAAACTAAGATTCAGTGGGAAAGCCATAAATGATAGTAGCATCTCAGTGGATAATGTAGCCCAGTAGATGATATCAGCAACTTCAAGCTCAGTGGAGGAAGCAGCCCAGCAAATGACATCAACAGCTCTTCAAGGAAGTAGCCGGAGGGGAGGAGAGGTGCCCCTTCATGGATATAAGCCTAGAAATGTGAACTCTGAAAGATTTTGCACCACTGGATATGTGAAGAGAGATTTTTCTCTCAGTTATTTATCTTGAATGCTGTTTTAAGAACATGCCCTTTGCTTTATTTATCTCTGTCTTTTGTTTTATTCTGACTTGGATCAGGTGATTCAGTTGAAGTTTCTGAGCTATGGATTGAGGTAGAAGACCTTATGAATACCATGAATCAAGGAGTAGCCAAAAGGGGCACTTATTATGGGACCTTAATTTTTATGGCATTTTGTTTTCTTTTTGGCTTTGTTTTTTTTTTAATTGTGTTTATTCAATGGATTTGGGGGAGAACGGATAAAACTTTTTACAATTTTCATGTAAGAAAAGGTAGATGATGTATTCTTTCTTTTTGACTGGGATGCTTTCTTATTTTTCTTCTTAAGAAAAAGAGAAAATGTTTTATTTCTAGCTTTTGTCTTTCCATTTATTTCTAGATGAGGATTCCATCCCATGCCCAACCAAATGATTCCTCTCTTATAACAAAACAAATTTTTATGAACCCAACTAATTTAGTGAGTGGCAGCTCTGTCACTTACTAGCTATATGATCATATGTAAATCATTTTTCTGCACCTCATTTTCTTCATTTGTAAAATGAGAAGGGTGGACTAGATGATTTCTAAGGTTATTTCCAGTTACAAATTTAAAATTCTGCAGCACCCAATCTGTGACCACTTTTCCAACTCTTAACTTTGTGATTGATTTGGTTCCCTGAAACAACTGACTACTTTTCCCCTCAGATTCTAAAATGAACCTTGTGGGGTTGATTATATATGTGTGTGTGTGTGTATGTATCCCCATACCCCCCCATATATATATATAAAGTATAAATAAAATTTACATTATATACATATTTAAACACATATATACATGTGTGTATGGGTGTATATGTATGTGTGTATATATATATATACATATATAATATGCATATATGTGCATATCACAGTTGTTCATAAGCCAGAGCAGAGTCTTTATTGATGACCACGTTACCTGACAGACTTAATTAATTTTTACAAAGAGCTATTTATGATACAAATACAGTTAAGGACAGTTGTTACCATTACCTCCAAACCAAAGCCATGTGGTTCCCTTGTATACACATTCCCTTAAGAAGGAAAATACATGAACAAAGTTCATGTAGCCAAAGGGTAAACTCTCACAGTTCCTTGATTATTGGAAATCTTCTTGATCACTGGAAGTCATTTGTGGAATCCTCATGAAATTCCTCTAAGGTTTAACTCTTTGTGGGGTTCTAAAGGTCATGGCCCTGGTAGAATACTGAACTTACCTGTCTTTCAAGTGTCTAGTCCAAGGGGCCTTAACATTTTTTTATCATGCACTCCTTTAACCATTTGGTGAAGCCTATTGACCTCTTTTTGGAATGTTTTTAAATGAATAAAATAAAATAGTAATAAAAGGAAACTAATTATATTAAAGTGCAGTTATCAAAATAGTTTTATTGATTTTTGTTACATTTTGAGTAGTAAGTTATCTATCTCTCTCCCTTCCCCACACTAGAGAAGGTCATCATTTGATTGATGTATGTACCATACAAACTTCCATATCTCAGTTCTTTTTCTGAAGGTGAATAAGATTTTCCTTCACAAGTCCTTTGTAGTTGATTTGAATGATTATATTACTCAGAATAGCTTAGTCCTCAACCATTTCTCTTCAAATAATACAAAATACTGTCTACAAGATTCTCTTAGTTCTGTTCATTTCACTTTTTATTATTTCATGCAATTTTTTTCATGTTTTTCTAAAACCAATCCGTTCATCATTTCTTACAGAACAGCAGTTTTCCATCACAATCACATACCAAAACTTGTTCAGCCATTCCTCAGTTGGTAGACATCCCCTTAATTTCTAATTCTTTGACATTACAAATAGCTGCTATCAATATTTTTTAATATATGGGTTGTTTTCTCTTGATCACCTTGGGAAATAGACTTAATGGTTGTTTTGCTGGGTTAAAGGGTATGCACAATTTTATAACTGTGGGCATAGTTCCAAGTTGCTCTACAAAATGATTGGGTCAGTTCACAATTCCACCAACAGTATATCAGTGTTCCAATTTTTCTATATCCCATACAAAATGAGTCATTTTCTTCTGTCATTTTAGCCAATCAGATAGGTGTGAGAGGTACCTCAGAATAGCTTTAATTTTCATTTCTCTAATCAATAATGACCTAAAACATTTTTCAGATATCAAAATATTTTTTTAAATCACAGACTCCCTCCCCATAATCCTGTGATCCTATAATCTCATTACCAAAAGGCAAAGTTACTTTTTCATCTCCTCTCCTGAGTCAAGATACCTCATTACAGTTATATGGTACCTGGCTTCATTTTAATATTCTTTTCATCTTTATTATCAAAAGGAATATGGTGTGATGAACAGAGAACTGACCTCTAAGTCAGAGAGACCTGTATCTAAGTCCCACCTTTAACACATGTTGTCTGTATCTCCCTATACAAATCACTTTAAGACTTTGTTATAAAAAATCATTGATCTGCATTGGTGGAGAGAATTTCCACATCAAAAGTTCCCCACACCAATGAAATCACAGTTCAGAGCATCCCTAAAAAAACATTGTATATTTTTTTTCTCCTTGTACACAGGGAGTATAACAGTGCATCATTCTTACAAATCTTCATATGTTTCTCTGAATTCTTCCTATTTATCATTTCTTACAGCACAATACTATCAAGGACTCATTTAAAGACCTTATTCCATAATATATCACATAATCCGAGATTAGAAGAGTGATTATTAAACTCATGTCCAAACTTCCAAGGTTAAAGGAGGTGTTTAACATGATCACAGAAACTAGTACCTGCCCTTAAGTCAGAAAGGTTGAGATAAGCCAGAAAACTACATTGTATGGTGACTTAAACTATAAGACAATATTTGCAAGTGTCCCCAGCATTCCAGTATCCCACTGTGAAATGTCTTTCAAAATGATTCAAATCTCATCGAAAGGAATGCTAAAACATATTTGACACATCTAAAGAAGTCAGAAAACAGATTATCCAAGTGAAAGTGTACGAAGTTGTTCAAATGTTTATATTGGTGAAATGAATAGACTGATTTTTTTTATTTTAAATAGGAATAGGAAAATAAAAGGAGAGAGAGGAGAGAAAAGGAAAAAGAAAAGAAAAGAAGAAAGAAAAACAAAAGAGAAAAGAGAAAAGGAAAGGAGAGGAGAAAAGAGAAAAACTTGTTTCATAAAGGGTTTAGGAAATGTTTGGAATAAGGTAGAGCAGATTTGTATATAAGTATATATGACTGAAATTCACTTTTTTTTTTCAGTTCCTTGGGAATTTAAGAATTAAAAAAATATTTGAATGCCAGCGTACAGCTGTAAAGAAATCAGTTTAATGCCAAGCCAGCATTTCTGGTTTCTCTATACAACTAATAAGAATCTTTGCTCTGTTTACCATCCCCCGCACAGTGGTATATGGAGAAAGTTCACTGTTTCCAGATTCTTTTAAATCGGTATTCACTGTTTTGTGTTCCCTCTTGAAGCTGCTTTATTTATAATATTATTAAACCTCAAAGAAACACATGTGGCAGAAAAGAATAGAGAAATTCTGAGATTTCATTCTTTTATTTGTTTTCATAGAATTTATGTGAAACTGAAAATTAGTTGAGTATGTTTTCTATTCCCAAGGAGTGTGTCCAGGGGCTTACAACAGGATGGTTTAAACAGATGGATAAACTATATTGCACAATAAATTTTATGGCTGACATACAAAGTTCTAGAGAAATAACCCTATTTCTAACAGGTCTGTTATGATGGTTGGGGTATGTGCATACTCTTGGTGGGTTTATATAGAGAGAATCCAGCCTCAGAAATATCCTCAAGAAAATACGCAGGGCTAGCCAAATTACTAGCAGTTCCCCTCCCCATTAACAATAACCTTTTGACCCTTCCTACCCTTGCTTCATCCACTGGCCCTGATCCCTCTTACTGGCTTGGAAGAATACAAGCATGTGTGTGACTGGAGGCAAATTCATTTAGTTTACCCACAGACCCCCAGATCTTCTGAGAAAAGACAAGAAATGACATCAAAGCACTGGCAATCTAGGCAGAGTTACCCATGTAATTACCAGCATCTCTTTTGGAAGAGACAATGGGGTTGAGCTCTGATGCAATCACCGACCTCTGCCTCCAGTGATACTACACAGCAGTGGTTCTAAAACATTTTCCCCCTCAGGAAATTGTTATTCTTTGCCATGGAGAACTGAGGCATATTACAGGAGGGTCAAGAGATTTAAAACACATGAATTCATATTCCATGAGATTTATGGGACACCTGGTAAGAGCTCATGATGCAGCCTTTGAGAACTGCTGCTGTATGGGATGGTTCCTACCTCCAAGAAGCCCCTTATGACAAATGAACTTGGGTTCAAAAAACCAATGGGGGAAGACATGAAGGTTTGAATTTTGTTGTTGTTTCATAATATTTGAGTTGTATTGGCTTTCAAGGTTAAAATGTGTCATCCCCAATGATATGATAGAGATAGTTGGTGTTCATAACTTGAGTTTGAAATTTGAATCTTTATGAATTGGAAGTTTGAATCTTGATGTTTTAAATATGTTTCTAGTCCATCAGTAGCAAACTATGGGGTTCCGCATAGCAATCCATTCATTCTGCCACTTTCTTCCATTTTATAGGCAAATTTAAACCACTTGATTTCATGATTGTAACTATTAAGTTTGCTTAATCCATTAAATCTTGTTATATTTCTTTTTTCCCCTTTTGAAAAATTAAACCTGTACTAGGTAATTGTATATATATATATATATATATATATATATATTTCCTATTTATATAATTTATATTCCTTCTAACATTCTAATCTTAATCTACTGGGATTCCTCTGGGGTAGCATCATATGGATTAGATGACTGGACCCTAGGATCATAGATTTAGAACTGGGGGGAATCTTAAAAATCATCTGGTCCAAACCCCTCATTTTATAAATGCAAATTGAAGTCACTAGAAATGGAAAGAATTTGCTCAAGTCATAAAGGTGAATACAGATCATCTGATTCCAAGCACAGTATTGCTTCCTCTGTACCAGACTTTCCATGTTTGACCCTCTGGTTCCAAAATTTCTGGACAATTTTCTTTTATGATTTCCTATAATGTGGTATTCAAGTTTTTGTTTTTTATAACAAGCTTTTTTTGGAGGCTGATGATTCATAGGTTTTCCTTAGCAGCCTTGTTTTCCAGGCAAATAGGTTTTGATAGTAAATATATATTCTTCCAGTTTTATGCTAAAGATTCTTCTTGTATCATTGCATCTTTGATTTACAGCTCCTCTGTTATTTTTCCTTTCATGCTGTTCACTGCTTTGCTAGGGTTTTCCAGCTTCTGTTGTAAAATGTTTATTTTCCTTTTGAGTTTTTTCATCAGGAGCTCTCATTTCAGTCCATAACTCTTCCTTAGATTCTTTTATTGGGTCTTCTAATCCTGCTAAAAAGTTCTTATAGCCAGTCCTTTTTCTTTTTTGGGTTCTAGAACTAGTTATTGCAAAATTATTGAGTTCTACTGGAGAACTGACATTCTTATATCCCATGGTATTTCTTCATTGTATTGGGACCTTTTTGTTTTTGGCTTTGCTCACTTATGTCTTCCATCACTCTGTTATTTTCGTCTATGGGGAATTTACTTGACTTCCTCTTTTTTAGTTGTTTTTTTCTTTTAGTTTTTTTGGCACATTTCTAGCTGTTTTGAGGTGGTGAATGAGCTTTTACAAATGTCTTACTCATCTGTATTGCTAGAATGCCCTCCAACTAGGGATACATAGCCTAGTAAATAGAAGATGTAAGGGATAAATCACAGATGCATCCAGGAATTTGAAGGGCTATCTTAGGGAGTAGCTGTTTTCTCCCTGCTTATAAGTTTCTGAGCAAAGGATAAAGACTGACTTTTTGGCTATGTTGTAGTGGGGATTCTTCTTCACATATGAGTTAGACTAGATGGACCTCAAGGTCCTTTCTAATTCTGAAAATCTATAATATACCCAGTGGCAGCTAGACAGTGCAATGAATAGAGTTCTAAACTAGGAGTCAAGAAGACCTAAGTTTGAACCTTGCTATAGGACACTCACTAGTCATTAAGTGTAAGCCTTGGCAAATAATTTCACTTCTATCTGCCTCCATTTCTTCATCTGGAAAATGGAGAAAATCGTAACACCTACCTCTGAAGGTTGCTGTGAGGATAAAAATTTGATAATAAAAAACATTTTGCAAATCTTAAAGCTGCCTCAATATATATTACATATATATATGTATATATATATGCTAATTGTTTTTTATTTTAATTACTGAATATTATTGCTTTAACTTATTCTATTATTTGTTAAATGTTATAAATTATTATACAATTATTTATTTTATCACATTTCTTTTGTTTCTTTACTTATATTTGTTTTATTTATATAATATTATAAAGTATTCAGTTACTTTGAGAGATGGTCCAGAACAAAAATGGAACTAGGATCAAGAAGAGTTTAGATAAGTTTATGGATGGCAGATCCATCACATGTGTTTAAGAAGTATGAGGGATATTTTGGGATATATCCCTAATTTTTGAAGATAAACTTTTTTTCTCACAAAAGATTCCTCTGTGTTCTTATCACAGGTAGACTACTGGATTGAGTAGCCCAGGTAGTAACCTCTGATCTATAAAATTATTTCTCATCAGTTTTTGAATTTTAAGATCCATGTAAGATCCAAGAGAGTTGTTCGATCCATGTAATTCTCTTTTTACCTTTCCCAGAGCAATATATGGGACATAGTAACAACTTAATAAATAGCTACTGAATTGATGAAATAAATGAATGTCTATTTGTATATTTAAAAAATCTACTGGATTTTATGACAAAGCTTGACCCTGGGGGAAAATTGAGAAAATGCAACTCCTTTATTTGCTAAGATGGGGAAGTATGGATATGGAATCATGCATGTAACTATCAGACATGGTCAATCATAGGATCATAAGAACATAGATTTAACACTGGAAGGGACTTTATAAGCTATTTAGGCCCAAACCTCATCTTATAGGTGTTACAGAATGTCCATCCAACCCCACAGGTGTAATTATTCTCTGGGGGACTCATCCTCTGAGTTGGGGGGAAGTGCCACAAGGAAAATCAACTATTTTCAAACAATGCACCACCTACATCTGGCAACGTCAAAATCCTTCTTCCCTTGTATGTGTTTGTTTGCCCAAATGAGGAAAGTATGCATCATTCTCTGTCTTCCCAGACCAACCCAGAAGGAAAAATCAGCAGATGCTGCTTTCACCTGTTGCCCATTCATTTTTGGGTTCTATTTTGTTAAATACAATGAAGATGCAAGTCCATATTTGGCATGTTCATATACTTATTTGATTTTTGTCGACGATTATAAGGATTAAAAAATACTTAAGTGTGATTGGGGTGAAACAAAATATTACATAATTTTTTAAAGATTATTAAAATATTTTAAAAGATGGTTATTTTTCTAATTATTAAAAAAAAGCATCATTAGACTGGAATACAAATTGTGACTGCCTCCATTTCCCTGGGTCTCAGTTTACTCATGTGTAAAATGAGGGGTTTGACTATCTGATCCCTGAAATCTCCCTGATTTTTGTTTTCTAGGGTTTTTTTTTTTTAGTTGTTTCCCTATACAATAACTATTATCAGGCTAGTTTGCAAAACCTCTTTTTTTCCCCTTCACATTCAAAACCTTGTACAATTATCATCATTTTCTCTAACGTACAAATATTTAGAAACCTTGTCAAAGGAGAGAAATAAAAGCAGATGTTTTTCCTTATGCAGACTACCAGGAATAACACAACAGAAAACTGAGAGAGCGCTCAACTCTCAATGAAAAAATCTTCCAAAAATAAATATTTGTAAGGTCTTGGAACATTCCCGATGTCTGATCCGAACGCATGTGAAAATAGACTATCACATTATTCTTGCTATGAATCTCTCGCACTCACCTCATGTTGTGGATTGAGGCCATACATGGTAAAGTTGAATTGGGGTTGACTTCAGAGTAAGAAAGACCTGCATTCAAATCTTACCTCAGATACTAACTGTACAACTCAGAATAAGTCATTTTATTTCTTTTTCTCAGTTTCTTTATCCTATTATTCCTTCTAATTCCTTATTCTAAACCTATGATCCTATGAAAATGAATTTAGAATCACTAAGATGGATCTGAATCTCATTTCAGTCACTTAACTAACTGTACAGCCCTGAACAAATCGCCTCTCTCAGTCTGCGATTGTGTTTAGTTGTTTTAAATGTTTCTGATTCTCTGTGACCTCATTTAGCGTGTTCATGGCAAAAATACTGCCATTTTCTTCTCCTATCTCCTTTATAGATAAGGAAAGAGAATGAAGTGACTTACCTCAGTTTCCTTTTCTATAAAATGAGAGGGTGGAGCTCCATGATCTCTAAAATCACTTCTAGCTTTAAATCTATGATCCTATATGAAGGTCACCTTAGATACTGCAAGGGTAGGGTAGAGAATTCCAAGTCCTGGCAAGTGTTTCCAAGCTGGAAAGACCTAGTGCCCCTTATTCATGAAGACTACATCACCAGAAGATTAACTACTAGATTAGTTCTTGAAAGCACAGCTACTCTGGTTAGCTTCCTACCTGTCTGACTAAATCTTCTTAATCTCCTTTGTTGGTTGGTCCAATACCTCCTGTTTCCTACTCATGGGTGACCCCAAACCCTCTCTCTTGGAGCCTGTTCTTTTCACCTTCTTCACTTTTTCTGTGTACGTGTGTAATTAATGTTTTTCTCTTTCTAAAATATCATTTTGAACTTCCCATGGATTAACTGTCCCTTCCCACCTCCAATCCTCCAAAATAGGATCCTCTGTT